>NC_060168.1:3377248-3377697 GCF_021292245.1 Micropterus dolomieu | reverse complement strand
ACAGACATAATGGCAGAGTAAAGGATTTTAAAATATTTTAATCTTAAGCACGCTCACACCAGATGGCTCCAGGGACTTGAAAAAGAGTAGAATACTGCGGAGGCTCCCAGATTTGAAATCGTAAACATCAAACATGTCTGATACAATTTGAAATTGCAGTGCCTTTGATCAAGTCTTTAAGATTATGCCTGTAAACCCCTCACACTACAGGATCATTTGGGCCAATAATCTATTACGATCAGCCTTGGCTCAGAAACGCCCCTGTGATTGTTGGGAGGAGCAAATCAGACCAAAAATCTGCTTAATTATCCTCTAGTGTGCAGCAAGCCTTGTATAACGCTGATTAAGACATATATTAAAATAATGTTTGTGAGTGTTTTTTAAAAGGAATTATTAACAATAACAAAGACACAAACAATGTAGTATTGCCATTGTTTGACACTGACATG
>NC_060168.1:3368994-3377228 GCF_021292245.1 Micropterus dolomieu | reverse complement strand
CCTGAGTTAAATATGAGTGTCACGGCAAAGGGTCTGAATACTTATGACCATGTGATATTTCAGTTTTTCTTTTTTAATAAATTTGCAAAAATTTCTACATTTCTGTTTTTTTCTGTCAAGATGGGGTGCTGAGTGTACATTACTGAGAAATAAAATGAACTTTTTTGATTTTTGGAAAATGGCTGCAATGAAACAAAGAGTGAAAAATTTAAAGGGGTCTGAATACTTTCCGTACCCACTGTATATTAAAATAATGTTTGTGAGTGTTTTTTAAAAGGAATTATTAACAATAACAAAGACACAAACAATGTAGTATTGCCATTGTTTGACACTGACATGTTTGCTGAAGAAGATTTTTTGATTTGTATTTCAGTCTAGCCTGTTGCATTTCATGTTTATACTGTACTGTCTTACTGTAACTTCTCATAGGCTGGCACCTACCAAACCCAAATCTGTAAGCACTAATCACATGGTTGTGTGCATGGCACGCCCCACATCACTGTTTTGTGGTTTTGGCATCTCCATTGTTTTGGTGAAAGTTCCTTTTGAGAGTTTCTTTCAGGCTTAAGGTACAAGGTTGTTTATTAGTCATTATACAGCATAACGGAACGAAATTTGTGGTTCCTTCATGCTACACACAACATAATTAAGTGTTATATGATATTATTATTATGATAACCATATTAAAATATGTTAACATATAAAATAAATAGTGCTGGGCAACGCTTAAAATTTTTAATCGCGATTAATCGCCTGATTTTCTGCCATTAATCACATTATTATGTGCAAAATTGAATAATGAATTCTAAAGTAGTATATCACGCACGTTTAATTTAAATGTACTGCTGTATACACAAAAGAACCATAACTGTGTTTTGCAAACACTTTAAACAATAATGTGCTTTTTCTCAGCAGTATTCCCTTTACACAGCAGCAAAAAAATATTTCTTAAACAGTAATGTAATCAAATCAAATATTAAACCAAAGCTATTTGCCACTGCCAGGGCGTTACCTTTTATCTAGCTCGTTAAAACAAGTTACCATCAGAGTCCAGTTTTCTTGGGTATCAGCAGAAACATTTTTCTTTTATCAGGGGGCAGCAGAAACAGTCAGTAGCAATTGTCCCTGAGGTGAAGTGATCGCCTCGCGCGCACGCCCGCTGCCAAAGTTTAATTGTCTTGAACTTTTTGTACGCGACGCGCAGCACCAATCATTGGAAGAGAGACTGATCCTCGCTGTTTGTGAGTTTCCAGAATCTATTACTGAGAGGAGATCAACAGGAGGCAGGGCATCCCCGCAAAACCAGATGTAGGCCCGTCAGGTAAAGTTATGTAGCCTATAATTTTAACTTAAGTTAAATAGGCTACAGCTGTGTAGCGCACAGAAGCCAGCATAGTCTGCCGAAGCCTCTCTCCACTGAATGATTTGCAGGCTGATCAACATTCCCCCCCCCCCCCCCCCCCCCCCCCCCCCCCCCCCCCGGCTCCTCCATCCCCCTCGTCTCTGTGTTTCCCAGTCTGACAAAAAAGGGGACCTGCTCACCCAATAATCTGCCCCCCCAAAGCCCAGGCACGACTCCCGCCTTTCATCAGCACTATACCATTGTTTCAGTCTGTTACCTCCGCATGTGCTCCTTCACCACGGCAACACATGCACGCACACACAGCCCCGCCCCCCCTCCCTCGTCCCTGTCCCATCTGTGGATAGGCCTGCCATGTGTCTATTCATAAGAGTGCCGCCGGCAACACCACTGTATGTGGATGGTACATGATGCTGTCCTTTTGTGTGGGGCTCAGTCCTCATCTACTTACTGCTGACCCCAGGGTCACCGCGCACAATAACCTGAGTGTTGGTGGCCACTGGCTTTCCTCATTGGCCCGTGATTGACGAGCTGATCAATGGTCAGTGAGAGTGTGTGTGCACCCACATGTGTTTGGTTTCTATACAGCCTCTACAGGCCCATTGAATCAAGCGTGTCTGTTCTGTAAGTAACGGTCTTTTGAAGGCATCAGACTAGTTAGTGACACACAATTGACTTCTTCTTCTTTTAGCTTGATGTACTGAAATTAATAACTGCAATTTAGCTCAATAGGCACACGCCATGTCTGGACATTAGCAAACTGTGAAAGTACGGTTTATGGAGCTTTTTTGCTGTGATATTCTGTTTTTATAATGTTTGTATCTCATTGTCATTTTCATTTCTTCATCTCTCTGTTTCTGTCTTGCTCTTTTGCTCTCTTTACCCATGCCATTTTCTTTTTTTCACAGCATCCACACACCCACACACACACACACACACACACACACACACACACACATTCACTCCACGAGTCACCCAAGGGGCTCAGGTGGGCGATTATGGACGCACATTAAACCTTAATTCACATATGACTGGATCTGAATACTGATGAGAAGATCTGCTCCTGTGGCACATTATCATCCAGTGTCCAACAAGGCCACAACATGGACAGCGCCTACTGCAGATCTTTAACTGTGTCCCGCAGGGCTGATGGATGAAGGGAAAACACATGCACAGTGATGCACAAACACAAAATACGAAGCACAAACTCAGAGTGGCCGTGTTGTTCCTCTTTGCTTTGCTGATAAAAACGAGGCCACGACCCTGTGGTTTATATACCTCCTGTTGTTTATCTTGTGGAGAGAAGACCTCTTGACCCGTCTCCATCATTTGAGGTCGGTGTCACACTGATGTCATTGAATAAATATGTTTCATATGCTGGTTCAGACATCATTGTTACTGAAATCATGTCAGTCTTGATACTTTTTAAAAATCTTTTGTAAAACATGACAGTCTTTGTTCAACAGGGATTTTAAAGAAGCTAAGGGTCACTTTCAAAAGAGATGTGAACATCTGCCATGAGAGGCCTGGTAGACATTTTCACTTGCCATGGAAGGAAAAGCACATCTGTAATTAATAATGTCAACTATCGCATCATTACATTATTATTATTCCATTATATCCCTTTATGCAACTGAGTTAGCAGCATGCACAATGCTGAAACTAGGAAATGCAGCCATTGTTGAAGTGATTTGTTACACCTGTGTTTTCTTACCATGTCAGAAGATCTGTCATGAAAAAGGTCTATTTTCAATATACTTTTAAATACATATTTAAGCTTCAATCAGTGATGACTGAATAAATTCAAGCAGAGATGAAGCTACAGAGGGACATCACTTGAGACGTACAACTTTTCACATATGCAGTAATGATAAAGCAGTACTCATATGCCTGTATGTGCAGTGAAAGAGTCAATGGTCGCTGTCATTGTTCTTCCTCTTGATGCGTGCCATGAAGAGATCTCTTTCCGATGTAAGTGACTGAGGACAAAATCCACAGTCCTCATTCTGTGCTAAAATGTATTTAAAAGTACAGGGAGTCTTCAGAAGTCTGATTTAGTCTGGTCAAATACTTTGTTTTTACTGCAATATTCCCATGTTGTGTTTCTACCCCTCCTCTGGGAAAGGGATCTCTTAATGGGCATCATGAGCAGGCATGGTAATCACTAACTCTTTTTATTATATTTTTTATCTTGGAGTTTTGAATAGTGCTGCACGTCCTATTAGCTTCTTTATTTGTTATTGCGCACATTGTAATTACACCACTGTCTGGATGTTAATTGTGTTCTATACAGCACTGTGTGAACAGCTATGCAGATATACAGTTTAGTGGTATAATTATTTGTCACCCTATTTTAAATTTTAGTTTTGTGGCTGCTAAGTGAACTGTGGTGATTTCTAGGTTGCACATTAATATATAAAAATGCTATGCAATCACTGTGCTGTAGATGAATTAGCCAATCAGAACTAAAGACTGGAACTTAAGTGGAGTTTATTTGTATAGCACCAAACACAGAGGTAATTCAAAGTGCTTTGCAGTAGGCGAAAAAGTGCAAAAAAAATAAACAATTTAAAAATAATAAAATAAACTGACAGGCCCCAGTGATACTCTCAATACTGACATGCAACACCCAGCACTGATCAGCAGTCATTATGATATACAGACATGTTACCAGTTCTTCATAATAAGAGAAAGCAAGCCACCATATGACCTCATGTTTTCCTGAGAAAAGGAAAGTACTCATTTGTTCCCTCAGAGCAAAGAACAAAAACCCTGTTTCTCAGACACCATACCAGGCCGCTATGGCTGTGTGGCCTCTCCGTGGCATGAGGGCCCAGTGTAGGTTTATAGCACCTTTGTTATTGATATCATTCTTTGTCTCAGTTTTCCTGTCTCGGAGAGGCACAGGCCTCTAAGTTAGGCCCAACAGACCCTGCCCTGCTGAGTGCAGCATTAAATATCAATACATGTTTACGGGGGCCCATAAATACTCGATACAGAGAAGAAGCAATGAAAGAGAGAACCAAGTGGTGCATTTGTCCCATGTGCATGAAGATGGAAAGTGGGGCGGTGGAGGAAAGGAGAAGAAATGAAACAGAGCACTTCAGGATATCAGATGACTATCCACCTGTTGCAGCTGTTGTTGGTTGTGATTCTGTCCATGTTAAGCTTCATAATCTATTATGTAGTACAGCCTTTATTTTCAGCCACCATTATTAATGATTTTATTTATGCACTAGTACTGAAGAGTACAAAGCATCCTTTTAAGTTTTCACTCTGCTTCATTTTGCAAATAATCTATTATTCATGATGTGTTAATTTCAAAAAAAGATTTAAGGATCCGAGAGTAATGAAGCGCTGTAAAGTTAAAAGCAGAGTACGCAGCACTTAAACAAAAAGTCCCGTAAAAGTACAGCTCTAGTGACTGTGTGGCAGTATATTTGGGGGACAGTGGGCAGGAGGGGGTGATCCTCAGCTCCGGCCTTTAAAAGATTAACCCCGAGCCCACAAAGGCACAGGGGACTATGGGGCCAGGCAGGGGCGTGAGTGGGCCGCTCACTGGTTAAACATTGGTGTTCTTGGATCTCCCGTCATTGTCTAGTTAGGAGATCTACCCGGGCCCCCGTTAGCAGCCCAGACACATATCTTGGCAGCCGGAGTGAGCCGATACAAAGGCTGTCGGTGCCCGGAGGCAGAGATGGAGATGTATGGGTCCAGGGTGGGGTACTCGCCACGTGGGGCCCGTAGTCGTAAAGCCCAAAGCAGGACAGATTGGACAGCAGAGCCACCCCCACCTTCCCCATCCTCCTCTTTCTGTGTGTGTTTCTGTGCTCTGACAGTGATAAACGGGACACACAGCCTTCCAGAACAACAAACAGACACTGCCTCATTTCCCCAATGTGGGCGAGGGCAGGCATAAAGGAGGTGCCATCCCATTAGAGCCTGGGCTCAATGCTGCTGAGGCTGATGCAAAGAGAAGGGCAGCATTTCACTGGGGCCACTCGACCAAGCCCCCCCCTCCCCCCCCCCAAGAAAGGACAGCTCTTCTGTTGTGTTTTCTCAAAAAAGTGTTACAAAAAACTCTCCTTAATTGGTGCTCCATAAAATTAGCATCTCCAAACTGATTAGATTTCCTCTCTCCTCAGTTACTATTGTGTCTCTCAGTGACCCCATCCCTGCCATTCACTTTCAGTCCTTTCACAATTTTATTGGGCATCAGAGAAAGAGGAAACTCATGTAAGAGTGTGCCCTTTGCCCTCCGTTTCTCCTCCTCCCATTTGAGTTAACCAAGTCTATCGTCCCTTTGAAACAATAGCCTTCTGCCCGGCCGCTGAAAAGTAAACTCATGACAATACATTCAATGTTATATTAAACTAGCCAGAGGGGACGCTTCAGTGTCATTTCACTTTCTGGCTTAGAATTTTGCAACACTTTCAGTGAACACTATTGTGTTGTTTGTTTATTTATGGTGCAAAACTTGTGACTTTTTGTCATCCCCGAAACCTCACATCAGCAGAACTATATGAATGACCACGGGGGCTACAGTGAGCGATTGGAAATGCGTCTAAATAGATTAACCACACTTCCTGAATGTAGAGCCATTGTGTCTTACAAAATCTAGACGGCAAAAAAAGTGTTTCCCTCAGCAAAACCCTGTTTATAGACATGTCAGAGCGGTGCAGACTGAAATATAATCCCATTAACTTTGAATGGCAAGTCTATTACTCTGTTGCATAATGTGTCTCGCCCTGCACGGATAATCGCCATCTTAGTGGAAATTGCGGTGAGATAAAGGGATTTGTGATGCCTTGACATCTTTATGGATGGAGTAATATGGCTGGTGGGACTATAAGCTCCCGCAGAAAAGTTTGGTCCATCTACTTCCTCCGATCTACAATGTCATCTAGCGTGAGTGATGCTTGACAAAATAACTTTATGATAGGTCATAATCTCATTTTCCTGGACGGATCGGCATTATTTTGTTTAATATGAAAACAAAGTGGGTCTTAAAAAGGGAAATTTGGGACCAATAATTAGCAGTCACTGCATTTCTTATTGAAGGATTAACACACCTGATAATACAGACTACGGAAAATGTCTGGTTTTCAGAATAATAATCAAAGAGAACATTTAAATCAGCTTGTAGCTACAGAAAGATTAGGATGGATTATTTAACTGTGTGCTCGCAGCAAACTGGGTTTATTTCTGACATCGCCATTATCCAGACACTTTGACAATTTCAGATCCATTGCTAACTCCAAAATCAAACTGACATGGTCTACAAGGTCAGATTTGTTAGAGAAAATTAACTCCATATCGAGAGTCAGGTAGCTCAGAGCCTGATCTGTATGTCAGGCAGCAGTGGGAGGGACACATGAGGTCGTTAGGCAGGGGGGGCCTTCATTGATATACGCATATCACGATGGAAAGTGAGGGTTAAAGAGTGGGAACGTACTCACACATTGTGATGCAAAGGGCACGGGAGGGTTAAACCTGGTTCTACTTGGCCCCCTGACTCGGCATGCCTTTGATGCTGCTGCCTTCAGGACGTGGGCCTCCAAGGGGGCTCAGTGTGGCGTGGCCCTGGGACCGGACCACTGCCACGGAGTCAGCGGGATTTGGGGACATGCCTTTGTCCCCAAAGAAAATGTACGTGGCTCTGGGTGGGGCTACTGGAAAAGGTCACATACAGGGAGCATGGGGAGAGAGGGGTGAGATCAAAACAAACAGACTGGGGAAACACATCAGATCACTTTCTCAGCAACTGGTTGGTTACATGATGCATGAGAAACTGTGGCAGCATCGTAACATCACAAAACTCACAGATTATAAACATGGAGAATTGTACTATCGCTAGATGCTTACTTGTGTTGGATAAACTGTTTCAAGCTTGTATCATGCTGCCATGCTCACTCTAACTGTTAGAACGACACCTTACTGTTGAAAATACATAGGGTAAATATTACACCCCCAAGACTTAAAATGGATCAAAACTCAAGATCAATACTTGCAGCTGTGTGGAGGTTGGTACTCTATAGCACATGCTGTGGAATCCCAGCAGTGAAGTCCTTCTGGGAAGAGAAGAGCAGCAGGTACACTGAAGAGAAATCTGACTGTGTCCTGTTGGGCGTCGATTGGGACCAGAGTTAAGAGAGTTTATAGAGAATAACCAGAGACTGCACACCTGCACTTTATCCAACCATTAACTTCAATTTATAAGAATTGTTATTTGGCATTGGTCGTAATCTACTTATTTTGCATTTATGTCCTTGACTACAGATTGCTGCTGCTTGTCATCATCAGTGTATTCATGTGGCCTGTCTGCCTGCAAACCTAAATTTGATCAATTATGGATTTCTAGCTTCTAGGAAAACAACTCTGACGAATTTGAAACGTGCAGAAACTGGGATATTTCTCAGCAGAAAACAGGTTGACTGAATGTTTGAAGTTGTCAGATTCCATGATGGTTCCAAGAGCAACAAGAGAGCATCCATATTGCCATATTCTCCTGCCGTTACCACCATTTTTTAAAACTGCGTGTACATCTGTTATTTTAAGGGTACCTGTTGAACAAAAAACAAGAACATTTTTCTTTGTATTGTGTGATTTGCACAGGATTTCTAGATCTTAATAATTAAGTCCTTAGAGGATTTCAAGAGCAAATCTTTGGGAAAGAATGCGCCCACTGGTGGTTGCAGTCAAACAAGTCACAGAACAGAACACTTTATTGGCAATGGAAACATTTACATTGTCAGAGGAGGCGTGAAATATAAACATGTACATTAACAGAAGAGTTGTGCTATTAATATATACATATATATATATATATATATATATATATATATATATATATATATATATATATATATATATA
>NC_060168.1:3368483-3368944 GCF_021292245.1 Micropterus dolomieu | reverse complement strand
GTGTAATAGGAAAGAACATTCATCAACATGATCAGATATTTTTATTGAACAGGGGTTTGTTGTTCTCTAACAGGACTTCTGTGTCCACATTACACACCGGGTCAATGTACATGACCCAGATGAGCTGATGGCTGTAATAAGCTGTGGTTTAAGCAATAAAAAAATAATAGTTATGGATTACATTTTATAGCACTTGTTAAAAGGGCTCAGGGGGAAACACCAGAGAAACTTTGAGACAAGCACACTGGGAGATAATAGACTAATATTAAAATATGTATACACACACACACACACACACACAAACACACACACACACACACACCCTCTTCATACGTCATCGTTGGAGTGTGAAGCTCGACGCAGGTCCTAGAAGATGTGCTCCTTGGCTTGCACCTCGTCCTCCCCGTCCTGCCTCTTCTTCCTCGGACCCCCGCAGCCCTCCCTCCTCTGCTTCCCCTCGT
>NC_060168.1:3352994-3361010 GCF_021292245.1 Micropterus dolomieu | reverse complement strand
CTGTCTGTTACTCTGTCCTGGGTCTGGAAGATCAGCCATGTGTGGTGCATGGAAACACAGTAGTCTGGATGTTGTCCACAGTCCTCAGATTCTGGCCTGTAAAGGAATATATAGTTGTTAGAACCCCAAATTGGAAAGATCGGTGTAATAGGAAAGAACATTCATCAACATGATCAGATATTTTTATTGAACAGGGGTTTGTTGTTCTCTAACAGGACTTCTGTGTCCACATTACACACCAGGTCAATGTACATGACCCAGATGAGCCGATGGCTGAAGCAGAGCTGTAGTTAGTTGTTGTAATCAGTATAAAGCACTTTGTTTTTGACAGTCAAAGGGCTTAGGGGGAAACACCAGAGAAACTTTAGACAAGCACACTGGGAGATAACAGACTAATATGTACAGATATAGCTGTTCATATGCCGTCATTGGAGTGTGAAGCTCGACGCAGGTCCTAGAAGATGTGCTCCTTGGCTTGCACCTCGTCCTCCCCGTCCTGCCTCTTCTTCCTCGGACCCCCGCAGCCCTCCCTCCTCTGCTTCCCCTCGTGCCAGTTTGTGCTTGGCTCTGGGGCGCAGTCCTCATCAGAGACCATAATGCTGTCACCGTGGAAGCTCTAACATGCAAAACAACGTGCATGTTATGAGTCTAACAGGAAATTCACGTTCGTGTAGTGTAAGTGATGGAAACGGGAAAATGTGTATCAGCCTGTTTTTAGCTTTGGCCAGTGTTACCGCAGCTGTTAGCACAGCTACCTGATGCTAACAGTTAGCTAGCCAGCTCGTTACTGATTAAACCTATCCAATAATAACATGCTAGCTTGATAGTGAGCACTAACAGCCGGGTTAGTTGTTTCTTTTCATAATGATAAAGTTAGATGTTTTCTTACCCCTGATGTGAGCCGCTGCATCGCGCTCCTCTCCGCCCGTGTCACAGTGCTCGTCCTCCTGCGGTGTCGGCAACGTGCGTTCATGTGTTTGGGGGCGTGGCTTTGGAAGGAGCCCAGAAGGAAGGGGGTGGGAGTTTCTCTGTTGGAGCCTTTCAAAATCCAACAGTTTCTTGCTAGTTTCTCAAACTTACCTACGTTGCCTTTAAATGTGATTGTTATTAAACCGTGTTTTATGTGTGGTAGTGGAGTCAATTTAAAGTAAACTTTACTGCGCTTAACCAGTAACAATTATTTTATGTGTTGTTTTTAATTTGATTGCCAAAAAACACAGAAGACAGAGGAGGTAGCATGATGTGGCCATCACTGGCATCTTTGTCGGAGGAGGATAAAAAGAAGAAGGAGAAGTAAGAAAGCAACAAAGATGCATCCTTTGCACTCTGATCACTGCACTATTTGTCAATATGTCTATATTGTTTTGTTCATAGTGTGTATGTTAGTGTTGTCTACTCTGTAGTTTGTGTCTGATTTTATTTTAATATTATTATATTATTATTTTATTATTGTATAAGTAAGCACATCGTGAGCAATGAACAATCCTGAGTCCAATTCCTCGTATGTGTGTATACATACCTGGCAATAAAACTGATTCTGATAAACCAAAAACAATTGAATATACCTTTTATATTCCCCCTTACATGCCTCCTTGATTATGTGTAAATACAGAGGAAGAATGGGAGAAAGCACACTTTGCACACGTTGTTACTGTGTGATTACAGAGCATGGGAGAGCAGTGGATACTTTTAATACAGCCCACACCCTTAATAATACTGTCTAACTACAGGATAACAAGTGGAGAACGTTCAATATTTTTTACAACTCTCGGCTTACCTTATTAGTCTTGTGTAACTTAAAGAATGAAAATAAATACAAGGTTCATCTGTACCCCATTAAACATTTAAGAATAGCTATGTTTGATTCACCTTCATTTACAGTATGTGTGACATTATTACATTACTGTAGCCTATGACTTGAGACGGGTCCCTTAGCTGCAAGATTAACTGTAAATAATTGTATTCCTTGCACATTATCAGCACAAGTGCCACTGCGCTTTATTCAGGATTTGTTGTACCTGAATAAAATGTTTGTTACAACTAAATCACATGATAGTGAGAGTCATTCTTCATTTTCATTATTGCTAAAGTAGTTGCCTTTACATCTGAAGGTCTTTGAGGGTAAACTGAAAAATGGCAATCTGTTGATCTTCACTGTGGACTGTTTCATTGTAGACACTGACAAAGAACTTAAGTATGTAGCAACAACAATCCTTGTCTTATAGCTGACTTAGACCATTGAACTGGGGCTTGTACAATGAAGCGAGTTCAACATACCCAGGATATGTTTTCCTTATTTGGCTTAACTAACCCTAACAAACGCGATTGGGATAAGTGGTACCACGAAGCTGGTTATCAACTCAGTAAGTCAACCCAGGGTTTCCCAATCCAACCGGGAGCGCGTTCACATAAAAGAGGCGGTGTGTTCCAAGTGTTCCAAACATTGTTCTAAATTAACTTCATAAAGCAATGAAACGAAAACTCCATTCATGCCATAAAATGTGCTCAAATAATGTTTGAAAGACTGAATCTCAACATTTAGGCTGCTGAAAACTCACCTCATTACCTGCGGCCACATCGCAAAAGGTGGGGCGGAACATGACTACAGTCTCTGTAGTAGGCCTAAGAAAGCTATATAAGAAAGTTGATCTCTTATCTGGCACATAACCTGGTCCGGAGCAGGTTAGCCGTTCAGCATAAGTTACCATGGAGATCTACCCCAGTAAGAAGTGAACCACCTTCATGGTACTGAAAACCCAGGATTAACCCCAAAGTTACCTGGATAAACTCAAATCCTGCTTCGTGGTACAGGCCTCTGGTCATCTTAGCATCATCGCAACAATTGCCCCCCCTGAAAGATTTGGCAGGAGCCGCCACTGATTCCAATACACTCTTTTTTTAATTCAGTGAATATGTACACACAGTTTGCTAGCTGTCTGTTTTGTGTATGCTTTGAAAAAACATCATGCAAAGGAGTGATGGGGGGGGGGCAGTGGGAGAGAGAGTTCTATACACTGGCACATTGGAACGTCCTGGATTTCAGGCACTGTGAGAAAGGAGTGATGATCGAGAAATACCCAAAGAGGAAAAAAGTGTAAACAGAAGAAAGTTATATGACCAGGTTAGGATGTCGGCGTTTCAACGCTGGAAAAACCTCAGTGCTTCTGAAGGAGCACTGAAGGAAGGGGTGTATTTGTTTGGCAGTTAAGTTCAAACATCAACAATCCTGCTTCTCTCCCTTTAATGAAAAGTCATCCTTTTTTACTAATTGGGTTATAGTTATTATATGTAGTTTTGACCATCAGTTTTCTGTGAGAACATTTTAATCACCAACTGCACTGCAGAACGAATAGGGGAGGCAGTAAATGTTTTGAATCGAAATGCCCATATTAATCGCCATCGCTTTGTTACACTGCATGCACTTAAATACAGCTAAGCCTGGACGGATTTTTTCCAATGTACAATTTCAAAATGAAAAAACAGGCCAACGGTATGAACCAGCAGTTTTGAAGATACCAGTACATGTCTTAGAATGCTAGATCACCACAATGCCTTCAATAAACAAAGTTGAGGCCTGCAAAACCAAAACAATGACCTCGAAGAGGCTAAAAAGCTCATTACAGTCAATGGGAACAAATTGGTTGGTGTCAGATCTCAGGGTTTGTCACCACGGCTTGACATTAACTTTTATGCTCACCAGCCACTGTGGCTAGTGGTTTTCCAAAGTTACTAACCACTCAGAACTTTCCCTAGTCAGAATTGTTGTTGTTGGGAAATTGTGTTTTATTTGCCCTTTTTATCACTTGGACATGAGCTCAGGTAGATGAACAGGTTTCAGGACCCAAAAACAGACAACACTACTATGGCTACAGGAGTTCAACAAATGTATCAAGGTTACATAAATCGAGTCCACATAAACTAGAATGTAAATAGTCCAGGAAATCAGATATCAAAACAGAAAACGATTACAAAGGGGAAATTGTTAATCAACACAACAGTCATCAAATATTCAGCTCTGAAAAGGCTATGTATGTAAAGCTCCTTTTGTATAAAACATGCTATATATATATATATATATATATATATATATCCATCTGCCATAAAAACAATTTTACAGGCTCTCACTGACAACTGACTTCTGAGATCTCTCTGTGGCAGTACTAAGTGCTTGGTTAACTATGATAATGAGTGAAAAAGACTAATTTATCAAACCAGCTTTAACTCATTGAATTACTGCTTCACATCTTCAAGACAGGAATGAGTTATTGTAAAGCTTTTCTTCCCATTTTATACCCAAGTAACATTAGTAAGCTGCTGCAGCTTATCTTTTTAGATTGTCTATATGAATAATTTGTCCTTTACATCAGTTTTTCCTTTTCATTATGTTTTTGGACTTTGTAGAGGGTTTCATAAGTGTCATGGGCCTTTCCTTCTTCATAGATGAAGGCTTTATACTGTCAAAGTTGGAGTCTTCAATTTAAACTCCATTGTCGTATAAAGATTATTCTTAATCCAGATAAATAAAAGTTAAACCCAAATGGTAATTTGGGTAATGAGGTGGGTACTAACAAGTTACATTTACTCTGCTTTGCCTGCAATGGCCTTCGCACACAAGTCTGTATTATTCATCCCATATTGTTGCACGTTTAAAAATAAATGTGGCTTCTTGTTGTGTCATCACGTTTGCACAAAGACTCCAAAACTTTTGCCCGTCATTAAGGTTTTCGGAACAAGTTTGATTTTCTGTGTTTTTTCGCATCACAATAGCAATGTAGCACTCAGATAGCCTGCATGTTCAATAGGTCAGATTTTTAGGGTTGACAGCCCCGGAAGGTTCCTCCGGCAGCGAGAAGGAACGAGAGACAGCAACAACAGCATCAGGAGCTGCAGACAGATGAGCTGGTCACAAAGTTATCTTCACTGCTTGACGACTCCATAGTGTCTTGTATTGTGAATTTTAGCAACAAATAGAATAATAAAGTGTGCAAGGTGTCTGTGGGTAACAATTTTTATTTATCGGATGATGGATTCAAACTTGCATATACCATTAGGTATAATTTTAGTTATAATGTATAGTTTTGGGGTGTAAAGTCACTGCAGTGAACACTAACAGTGCTGTCAGGTGCACAGAGAGTATTGGAGACAGCACAGTGGCACATACTCTGTCTTTTCACCTCGCCTGTATATGGATTTTGTGAATTAGCAAAGCCTGGAAAGCCACTGACAGCCCTCGCACATACAGGTGGGTCGTTTCTAACATTCAGTGCTATTTGAGTCTGGTTGGTTGAAACAGATACTCATTTCAACAGTACTCGCTCAACCCTTGGTACAGGTATGAGAACAGGTATAAGAGTGACTCACTTTAATATGACTAATGGTCTTCTATGCTAGAATTGTTTAATACATGTTTAAAACCATTTCTGTTAGAATGATTGTAAAAATTGACAATATGCTTTAGGCAATATGTTGTTGGATGTAGGAATATCAGACGGGGAGAAGAAGGCTCCAGAAAGAGATGGAACAACTAAAGGCCTTGTCTCCACACAGAAAAGAGAAGAAAAAAATATAAATAAATATACCAGATGAGGTACCAGTGTTTGGCAGAAAAAAGTTCTACAGTAGATGCACTGCTTCGCCATCAAACAGTAAACAACACCATTAGGAGAAGGTTGTTGCTGCAGGAATCAATAATTGAGGACATAAGAAATAAATAGACCACCACCAAGAAGGAACGGGAGAGGCAAATTACTGCAAAAAACAACAATTGGAAACATTTTAAAGAAATACAGGCTGCAGAGGACTGCACAGGTGACTGGGCTTTTTTAAAGTGGGTACAAAGACCAAATGGAGGGCTCATGACCTTTGAAAGAAATAAGAGCAATAGATTACCTCCTGAATGCAAACAGAAACTAAAGGCTTTATTTTTAAGAGACGACATCACTCGGATGATGACAAGACAAGAGCAAACTGTAACTCCAAAGAAGAAGCAAAAACAGAAATGTTTGCGCACCGACACAGTGAAGAATCTGCACCAGAAGTTCCTTTCAGAAAATGAGCACCAGGTATCCTACTCTTGTTTCTGCACCTTAAGACCGTTTTGGGTTGTGGTGCCAACAGAAGCTGATTGTGAAAGCTCCTATAGTTCATTGCCAACAACCTGTACAGCCATGGTCTGTTACTAATGAAAACCCTTGAGGAGATTGTAGATATGTGCAATCCCAAATCCAAACTCTGTGTGTATGGTGAGTGGAAAGACTGTCTACTCAACACATACAATGCTGAGACCTCCTGCCAACACGGAGATAGCCCTTACCCAACGGACTCTGAAAGAAAATTTCAAAGTGAACGATGGAGGAGTCCGTGGAAAGGTCAGTCAAAGAAAAATGTGATAACAGAGTGCACTTCCACGACAGGCAGCACATCTTTAATAACCAATTGTAGTATGAGGCCTACAGACAGCTGAGTGGAAACTTGAGGAACAATGAATGTCTACTACAAAGATTTCAGTTAGAACCACTCCGCTAAGTAATTCAATCAACCTATTTCCGAGGGTCAAATCAGCAACCCACTCTACATATTATAGTGCTGTACACTGCAGCTGAACAATCACCAGTGACTTCCTGTTCCATCTCACCTTGCAGGAGGCATGATCCCACAGCTATATGGGCTCACCTCAGTCCTGTGTTAGACATGGGGAGGGAGAGATATCCTCTAATTATTTGCCTCCATGTCTTCAGCAGCAGCCTAGCTACATAATACAAACAGAAGGGCAACTTTTACCTTTTGAGGTCAGTCTTGGAAAGGGGGCTCCAGATGGTTTTGGGGGGTACCCTTAAAAGATCAGCTGACAAAACTGTCCACCATGGAGAATATATTCCCAATGCAGAGGCCATTTCAGGAAAGGATTGTTGTGCCCCCACTTGTGCCTGTCAAAGGAACAATGAAAATCCATCATGCCATCAGTATCTCTCCAGGGACAATTAAATACCGGGACATAACTTGCCTTTGCCAGACATAAAAAGGTGTACTTGATTGTGCGTGCTATGGATTTAAATAGGAGAACTGTGGAGTAGAAGCAAGCCCGCATTCCACCAAAGAAACATCACGGCCAAAGGTCATCATGAAAGACAACATTGGGCAGTGGCTTGTTGCCAACTACGATGGTGAAACCTACCCAGGAATCATCCTGGAGGTTAATGATTCAAGAGTGAAATGCATACATAAGAATGGGACAAAGTTTTACTGGCCATGTCCACGAGAGGACATTAGCTGGTATAGCAATGAACAGACTGTGTGCCTGATGAAAGAGCCATGACTTCTAAATAAGGTCTTTCCAGTTAGTGTTCAGTACATTTGATGGTGGAAGGGTTGGTGGGGGTGCAAGGATGAGTTGCCTTTCTTTAATGAAAAGTATTATTGCGCACTGGTGTCAACTGATTCTTCAGTACATTTAATGGTGGGGGTGGGTGTACCTAAGTTGCCATTGTCTATGAAGATTCTCAGTCATCCAGGTCATAGTTATCCAACGAAGGTTAAAGTCAAGGGCAACTGGACTTGGTTGAAGATACTGGAAGATATTTCATCCCTCTTCCAAAGGACTTCTTCAGTTCTGACTGACTGGTAGGGAAACTCAGCTATTTAACCTCAGTGGGGTCGTTTGCCAGGATCGTCGATACTGCTGGTTCGTTAGTGTTCCTGGTTGCTGTGACGACAGTCGTTACAGTCGTTAGGACTACCCGTGGCCAAGACTGAACGACCATCGTTGGCATATTCACCTGAGGCCAAGAGGTTACGTTTGTTGAGTTTCCTGGGAAGTGATGAAAGGACAGCATTGTAAGTGGGGGATAAGTGGTGGCGTAGACCCCCTCCCCTGTTCAATGACGGCTTCTCGACCCGGGTGTAGATGGCTTCCTTGACGCCTCTTTCAAACCATCCATCTTCTCTGTCTAAAATGTGCACCCGGTGGTCCTCAAACGAGTGTCCTCTGTCCTTCAGATGTAAGTAGACTGCAGAGTC
>NC_060168.1:3333894-3352894 GCF_021292245.1 Micropterus dolomieu | reverse complement strand
TGCTGCTGCTGTCAATACTCTCACCATCGCTGCTTTCATCACCGGGTGTAGGAGTGTAGTCTTCATCACTATCCCCATTGTCACTGGGACAGCTGTCATCACTTTCGACTGGTAGAATTCTGATTTGAAGTCTGCCTGGTCGCTTCCCATAGAACATTGACGCATTCATTATGTTCTGTGTTAAAACAAAGGGCAGGAATTGCTTTTAAATCCTAACATGCTATTTTTGTAATGATTATAGAAATTATCTGCCTAAAGAAAATGCATGTGAGTGCTGAAGCCACCTAATACAGCATTATTATACATAGCCATTATAGCCAAATCTAGCCGTTATGGACGAATGTCGCAAATTCGCTACAAACAGAAATCTTCAAATTACGTAAAAAATATTCGTCACATGAAGTCTATTTGAATAACATAGCTGTAGAAGCAATCAATAAGCTGGAACATATTTTTATCTTAGCACAACTTACCTCAATTTAGGCAATTTGTCCACATTTGCGGCTTCGTTATTGCTAACCAAAATGTTAGCTTCCATGAACCGAATGTAGTTCCCACTCTGACCGGTCCTACGAGAAACCAATGCGTGCAAAAGGTTCCTAGGTATGTATCGAATGTGCACAAACAGGCATTAAGGGAATACACACGCTATCTCGCCTGCAGTCTCAATGGAAGGGGTGTGATGCGAATTCGCGACAGTCGGCGTTAAGGGGTTAAATATATTTCAGCATTGAATATTTCATCAAATGGTCTTAAAATATCTTCTTGTCTTGTTCTTGTGAACCCAATATTGTGAACTGTGCATGTGAGCTAAGTGTATCGTCACACCCCTAATCTGAACCCTTATGTCCCCACCACTTTTCAACACAAAGTGAAGTCCTTGATAAATTTTATCTTCAACTTACAGTACAAAGTACAAACACACCCCAAAAGGCTATAATTTGTTAAATATGAATGTATTATAATAAACTGTTTTACTGAAATCATGTAACTTCGTAAATAATATTCTCGGGCTTAAAATTCATACAGATTTTTCATTATACGGCAGTGAAGTTGGTATTAAATTTCATCCTAGGGGGGATTAAAAAGGTCTTAAAAAGTCTTAAATTTAACTTTGAGAATCCTGGGGGTACCCTGTGACAAAAGGCACACGGTCCTGTGCTACATCACATTTAATCAGTTCAAACTTTTTTTCACAGTTCAGAGGATTTAGACCTTCAAAAAGGTAGACTTTGCGATTCTGAATCATTCTGAACACTAATGGTTGATATTTGACGTCACCCCAAAACAAACTCACCCATCACCCCTCCCTTCGGTGCTCCTTCAGAAGTTCTGCCCCCCAGATTCGCGGACTAGTTGCCGCTATGGCAGAATCTGCTGGCCGTAGGTAAGTTAGCCTCAATAACAAGCCTGTCAATATTTCAATAGCCTATACATTTAAGTAACATATACGTATATAAACCAACGTCAAACCCATATAGTCTAGTTTATGTAACATTAGGATTACCGCGAGTAATAGTTACTCGAAATTTATATTCCAACGTCACCGTCAGTAATATGTGTAGTGATTGTTTTATTGTAAAATATCTCGGCGGGGCTAATCTCAACGTTATTTAGATTTTAATTTTTTTACTTTACTGTGGCGTAATACCATAAGAGCATATAAGTAATGCTGACATTATATAAAACATGTAGGTTAATTCTAAGGGAAATAATAACAGTTCTGCTGTATCAAGTGTACGTACAAGTGAAATATTTCAAGTTGGCAAGATAATACTTCCACTGTAAGTTATGTTTCATCACTAACAAGTTGAGATCAGCCATCACAAACGTTAGCAAACAGACTCACCTGTCGAGCAGAAACACTGCAAACTCCGCGTCAGTCTGTATTCCTCTTATGTCTCTGAGGTTCACACGGGTCTTCGCCCTTGCCTTGTCATATAATGTGTTTTTGTTTTTATAAGCTTCAGGCCTTTTACTTTTTGGCTGTTTCTTGGCCATCTCTCCTTCCTCACAGAACACTCAGAATGTGCCGGTTTTTTCCATCTCTCTCCAACAGCTCCCTCCCTACATCGAACACTCATGTGCGCGAGCACGAATGCCAGCTGTTTGACTAGAATGTTTTGGTTTTGCTGACTGCTCGCTCCAAGCAAATTTGTTTGGGCTCTATTGAGAGGCCCAGGGCTATGTAAGAAAACCGGATTTCTTTTCAGAGCACACAAACAACTGAGACCTAGCGATCCATAAGGAAATATTCGCTGAATTTAACAAAAAGTGTTTTGGATAAAAATCTTAAAGTATCCCTTTAAGTGATGCCTGTCTGGCAGCAGCTTTCTGTGACAGCACTAAATGTCTTAATGGTACACAGTGGTGGACACTAAGTTCACCTATGATTTGAACCACAGTAATAATAATAATACCCCTGCCTTGTTATTGTGAATATGATGAAAATGTGTAATTCAATTCAGATTATATCTAGCCTGCAATCAGTGTTGTATTGATCAACCCTTAAACTATAAATGATTTATGTACTCAGTCAAACTGCAACATATCCATCGTATGAGAGGCAGACAGCACTGAGTGGACCAGATGGGCCTCATTTCCCAAATTCATTTTAAGGTGAAGATGGTGGTAAGAGCCATCTTACAAAGTGCCTTGCAGTTGCAATATGATTCCGAGAAGCACCTTAACTTAAGATGCTCTTAGACATGATCACAGATAAAGACAACCGCTTAGCAATCCTGGAACACTAAGTGCTGTTGTCAAGGAAACAACAACACCTCATTTAACTTCGATTTAACGTTAATCTTGGACACATGCTTGATCCAGAACGCTCCCTTGAAACAACACAGAATGACTTGCTTACAAATTCTCTGCGCTCCTATTTTGCCCCACAAAGTCAAGGAGCACATTCACAGCTGTAAGCAGGCTTCACGAGTTTTTCATTTAATTAGCTGTAGCCAATTAAAGCTAAATCTATGAGTTAGCATAACTAACTGCTGTTGGTTTGTTCATGTGGATAGTAAGCCTGTGTCTGTACACTTGGATAAAGATGGCTTAATAGAAACAGAAACTCTACATCATTTTAATATTTTATTTTTTTATAATAGGGTTAGGGTTAGAGGGTGGACTGTTAATTGGGCTTTTGTGCTGTTCAGAAAGACCAACAGAGTGGTCAGTATGTCAGTAGACCAAAGATAGCTGATTGCGAATGTCATTTTCCAGCCTCTTACACATTGGCACATGGCAAATGCAGCATCTAATATGAATTTGATTGGTGATATGGTTGCATGTATGACACAGTTAGGAGTCAAGCACTGACAGATGGCTAACAATAATAATAAAAAACATTAAACAATAGTAAGCAACTGCTGATTAATTACATCAATATTTTAAACTCTCAACTGTAGTCAAATAATATGGAAACTGAGTCATATTCATTTTAGCTATAAGCTGTAAGATATTTTACTGACATGGCTATCCCAACACTCTACAACGAGACAAAAACCAAAGTCATGGAATCACTGATCACTGAAGAAAGTGGGTAGGATATCTGTAACATGTGATGTGTGTACATCCATTGCCACAGAGTCACCGTAACTGCACAGTTTATCACCGATGAGGGGCAGCTAGCATCTCAAAACAAGAGCAGTGATTGAGAGCACGGGTGCAAATATATGCTGGCAAATGTAACCTTCAAGTTGACTTGCCACATGGCTTCCACCACCTTCTTATTCCTTCAAGTTCCTTCATCTTCCTACTGCATACATCATACATTTATAATCATCACTTAATCAACACTAAGTCTAAGGTTATTATTTTCCTGTGGCTTGCTGAAAAGGGCAACTTTTCCAAGAACCCACTCTGGGCATACATTAGCATTAAACCCACTACCACATGCCTGTGGCATTATTTAGGAAGAGGCTGTAAGCTCTGAACAGGAGCAATAAATAATGTAGTCTCACAGGCGAATCTGAGCACATATGATACTTTCCGCTGAGTTTGTCATTATTGCTTAGCTTTTGAGGAATTTACACAATTTACTGTACGACAGAGTACAATGAAGTGAATCAGCTATTACTGAACCAAGGATCGATATCAAATGGCTTTTTAGCTTAGTACATAACGTGGATTTCAGCCAAAGGAGGAAGGACTGATGTCTGTGTTCTTAATTCTTTCTAAACTTCAGATGTGAGAAATATAATTCATTTTACTGACATTTCAGATTAGTTTCCAATGAAATATAGTTGAGTCAAAAAATAATTTTTTTCTTAATCGCAATTAATCACTGAATTTCAATAGTTAATCACGATTAATCGCATGTTTTATCACATGATTAAAATTCTATTATCATTTTGTTTTATTTTTTATTATATATCTTAACTGTTTCAAGTCTGTATTAACAATGATAACAGTTCTTGCCAGTGTATCTTGATTGGAAATCAAATGAATGCAAAGAAAGTTAGTTATTAAACTTGACTAAGATTTATTTGATTATTTCAAATCAAAAGATGTGCAACGAGACTGAGGTAAAACATCCATCCATCCATCGTCAACCGCTTATCCTGCGTACAGGATCGCGGGGGGCTGGAGCCAATCCCATCTTACATTGGGCGAGAGGCAGGATACAACCTGGACAGGTCGCCAGTCCATCGCAGGGCCACACATAGACAGACAACCACTCATACTCACAGCGTTAGGTTCACTTGAGATGTGCAAACGTTGCGACATGGCTGATAAACAAAACACGTGAAGGCAAATGTCAAATCGACCAACCGCCAGCACAACCTTTACTTACAAATCATGTATTTTAAGATCATTCGTGGACTAGTACTGACTATGACTCTACGCACACTCTGCAGCTTTAATTTTTCCCTGCCAAATGTGAGATGTTTTATGATTGGTCAGCTTTAAACACCTTCTGTCTCTGTAAGTGGTCATTGTTGGTAAACGCAGCTCAGGGCACGCATTTATCAAACGGCTAAAAATTTAACTCTGGGCTTAAGTGAAAGATAAAAGTAAAAATCTTTCATTTTTAGTCCTCACAAATTTAAGAATAAAATCTCAACTTTTTAATGACTTAAAAATGCTCTTAAATTTAAGAGAGCTCCAGAGGAACCTCCTAAAGGGCTGCAGTACAGAAACAGATGTCGAAGTGAAGGATGAGGCAAGGTGTTATTTGTTTATTAATTAATTAATTTTTTATCTTAGCCATAAAGTCTATTTATTTATTCATTTGGTATTTTTTTCATGAAGACTTTGTAGGAGATGTGAGACAATGACGCCAAAGAGTGATGAGAGATGAAGTTCTGGTGCTCATTCAGCTAGATTCAGCACCTACGACTGTTTCCTGTTTCTTCTGATGTTTATCAGCCATTATATTTTTTACTGTGCCCCAAAAAAAATCTCCCTGCCTGACTTTGTTTTATTTCACACAGATTAAACTGCAGTGAAGAGACAGAGTTAGTGTTAGAGAAATGGCTCTGGAGAAAAAAGGCGAACAAACACGAGATAACAATGAGACACAGAGCAACAATGAGACACGGAGCGACAGTGAGACGCTTCTGGGGGAGAAAAAACAAGGAAAAACAAGAGGAGGAGGAGGAGGAGGAGGGAGACGAGGCGACATAATTGAAGAAAGAGAAAGAGAGTTAAGCCAGATTGAGAGTGTCTGCCTCGGGTGGTACTAGTCACCCTGAATTATAAATGGTCTTTCACTTTCCAAGCCAAAACACACAACCACAATTTAATACCCATGATGCATTTCCACTGGCAGGCCACTCCACTGTCCCCTGGGTTAGCCCCCGCCACTAATCTCTGTCCTCTGCTTTCCTTCTCCTCCATGCCTCTCTCTCCGTCTTTTCAGTCCCCGGAGTGAAGGATTGTGCTAACTTTGCCCTCCTCTGCTCTCTCCATCTTGGCTCTGGTCAGCGCACTGTGTCACAGTGAGCTGCAATCTCCTCCAAAGTAGCCCCGTTCCTCTTTTTCACCCCTCTTTCTTTCGCTTTCTTTCTCTAAAAGAAAATATTCTATCCACCATCCCTGAACTCTTTCATGCTCAGCTGTCCCAGTTTTTTCTTTTTCTTTTGCAGCTGGCTTTTCATTTTGTTCTCTTTCACATTATGATGCTGCTTCTTTCATCCTAGCTATCTGTTTTTCCCAGTGTGGGCTCTTTCCTTACTATGAGATCTACTGACCTCACATACGCTCCCAGTTGATCTGCAGCCTTCATCTCTTCCTGCGGTGTCATTAGCCAGGATGCGCACAAAACAAACCAGCTGTCTGAAATCACAAAGTGCGGCTGCAACAGAGAACAGCATGTTACTGTGTCTCCAGTTACTGAGGTGCATGATTCATTCTCTTTGTGCAAACTACATTCTGGTGTTAGTGTGGGGGAAAATCCTACCAAGAAGAATCAAAACATGTGTTAAATCCAAAGCACATTCATAAACAGCAAAGTTTTAGCCCTGTGATTGAGGGAAAAGTATGTTGTATCGTAATGGCAAATTATAAAACAATGGTTTTCTTCATTATTACTACTGGTTATGATTAAGAACATGACAAGAAATCTGCGGCCTATTAGCTTCTGATTAATAACACACTGGCTGTCCCCTCGTGAACTGATTCTAACTAAAATCTAGACTTTTTATGTGTAAAATGCACGCTGGCAATCGGGTGTCCAGCACAGAGATGGCCTAGTGTACACGTACACAGGTAATTTTAGAAACAGAGTTTTTCCTCCGTCGTTCAAAAAAAAATCTCTGTCTACACGAAAACGCAAAAACACGCTATCAAGCGCTGTCAATAGCATGCCAAACCACCAGGCAGCGATATGAACCGAACCGTAAAGCCACGTTGGCTAAAATCGTAAACAAAGCAGGCAGTAGCGCACAAACACAGCAGATAACGGCGCACACTCTTATGGAGGACCAATCCTGACACATTCAGAAATAAATACAGAAATAAATAAATGCTCAATTAATAAATAAGCATCCAATTAAATCCATCCGATTAAAAATAAAGTAAATAAATAAATGTAGGTAGTAATTAAATTATACAAGGAGACATAAATGTATATATTTTAATTAGTGCCTTTACTTATTCACCTTTGTAATAATTACCTTATTTATTTATTCTCCGTTATAATCTTCAATTGAATCTTATTTTTGTTTGTTTTATTCTTCCTTTGTATTTATTTACCCTATTTATTTTCACCCATGGTATTTATTTCTGCCTGTCCTTTTTACATTTCTGTATGCATTTCTGCCTCATTATGCAAATGAGAAGGTGCTGTGTCTCAAGGGGTCAACTTCTCTCCTATTGGTGGACCAGTCAGACAGGAGAGCTCTAGGCCTACTCTGCCTGCAGACATCAACGAGCTGCTCGTCACACAGTCAGATATTTACTTATTTTTATCTCATATGGCCTTATGAGTTGAGTTTCCCCATTGGGGATAAATAAAGTTTTTCTATTCTACTCTATTCTATTCTTACAGTCGTATTTGGATTTTTTTCAGACATTTGTAGATTTGCTTTAAATCATAATTAGTTAAATCAGTTAAATATAATTTATTATAAATGACAAGATCCACCGAGTCTCAAGCCCAAGAGATCCTGATGACATCATCCACTATGACATCGTCAATTATTTTTTCAAACTTTAGCAAGCTCCCCCAGAGCCACAGAAATCATTACACACAGGATGAGTAGTACTCACTGTGACGACTAAAAAATTGCATGTCTACGATCAGTGGAGTGCCCCTTCAGAAATGTGAGAACCTTTTTCATGTTGTTGTTATCTTGGCTTCAGTGCACAGCTGCCTTCTCCAACAGCCCGAAATGCAGCTTTAAGCTGAGTTTAAATGTCCAATTTGCACACATAACGCAGGTCAGGAGGATGCACAAGTTTCTATCAAATCTCGTTGTGCAATTTTCAGAATGTTCTTTTTTTGCATAGATTCCACTTGTCCCAGCACTGTGTCCCCTGCAGCAGTGTCTATATAAACCTGCTGTGCAGTCACTGCTTCAATAATGGAAACATTATACGTAACAGTCCTTATTCCTGCCCGCTCTTCTTCCTGCAACTTAGCCCTGACCAACATTACACAATCTGGCTAGAACCATAAAGAATGAAAACGGGGAAAAGGGGAATACTCATCATCATCTCCACATACACACACTAAGACACACAAATCCCTCATTCATCATGTTGCGAGAGAGGAGAATTGAATCACGTGCGTCTCGTGATCGAGTGCCAATGAGCTTATGTCCACTTTGAAATATTCACTTCTGACAAGACCTCATCTGTTTCCCATTTTCAGACTGGAAATATTTCTCCCCATGCTGTTCACTTACATACTAATGTGTTTCCATCACCGCTCTGGACTCGCCTGTGCAGTCACACGCACGCACTCGCTCGGCTTAATTCAATAGAAAGTCATCCGATAAAAGCCAAGTTTCTGGCTGCCTTATCTCCCTGTTCCACTGTAAACCACAGCGCGAGAATGTGGAGAAATCTAGAAGCCATTCTCTGACTCTAGCTGTGTAAAGTTGCATTTATTGCACACCTCTTGTGTCATTAAATGTTTTCATAATTAGAAATTAGAAATTGAGCCATCCTGTGCATTGCAGTAGTGAGGAGGATTTTTCAATGGAGAAATGGGCCTCACACCTTCGTGGATGCGTACACACACTGTGCAGTGGAACTGTTAGGACTGCTTTGGTAAACACAAACACACGTCATGTTTCACTTCAGAGGACATTACATTTATTTCCTGTAGACTTACCCTAACCACTACTTCTGTAACCTTAACCCAAACCGTACACCTTCTTTTTTAGAGATTATTTATTAATTAATTAGATAGGGGTTTAAATGAGGCTTAACATAAGGATTATTTATTATAATAATGATTATTGTTATTATTATTATAGTCAGCATAATACTACAGTGTAGGGCAGGGGTATTCAGTTTAAATTGCATGAGGTCCAGTAAGTCATGCTTTTTGCCAGACTAGAGGAATCCATTTATTGAACAATGTTCCCTCAGCTCGTCTTGTGGCTGGAATTGTTGTTTTTTATTAAAGTTCATGTCTTTCTTTTCCATCTAGAAGTGTTTCAAACATGGCATTAACATTTCTCCATCTGTATAGGGCGTTTTAGGTTGTCCTAAAAATCCAGTGTATTCTCAAGGAACACCCAAATGCCCACTTTTGTGCTGTTGTGTTGTTCTCTTTCTATAAATGTAATTTTATTGTTTATTATTTATATTTTACTGTCTATACATGACTGACATCTGTTTTGGCAACATGTTTGAGCTAAAATGTCATGCCAATAAAGCCAATTGAATTGAACTGAAATTGAGTGAGACAGGACTCGTGTAGATCACTCATATTGGGCTTTGAGCACATTGATTT
This sequence comes from Micropterus dolomieu, assembly GCF_021292245.1. Classification (NCBI taxonomy): domain Eukaryota; kingdom Metazoa; phylum Chordata; class Actinopteri; order Centrarchiformes; family Centrarchidae; genus Micropterus; species Micropterus dolomieu. The sequence continues at coordinate 3,343,482 of NC_060168.1, read as the reverse complement.
TCCCAGTCCTCTCAAACTGCTGTGGGTAAGTTTCCTCAAAGTGTCTGTGTCTTGTTTCATAGCCCCTTTAACACTGCATTTTTTTGTAAGAGTATTGCGCCAATATGCCAGCTTGCTGTGCTGTATGGTGCCGGAGACAGATTTGGATAGTTTGTGACCAAAAGTCTAGGGTAAAAGTAAAAATGCTAATACTATACTTAATATAGATAGGTTTGAAAGCCTCTCTCTCTCTCTCCTAATTGTAGACACCGGCTCTAACATAACATTAGCTCAAGCTCATAACAGCTAGCTAGAGACAGAGTTACTGTCAATAATTATACACATAGTGATTTCATTTGGTTACATCCAGTTACAACAGTTACATCCTTCTGTTCTTGGCTAAGAAAGTAAACGTTTTAAGAACCCAACTTGATCTGCAGAATACAGAAATCAAGCATAGCATGAACCTGTGTTCACACTGAAAGCGATTCCAGCGTTTTGTGCAGCTTAATTACATACAAAGTCAAATTCCTGCGAATTTGCTCCGGGCGGTGTGGAAGATGCATTTGTTGCGACATTCGCTGGCTCGCAGGAGTTCAACATTTTCAACTCCAGCGAGAAATTCGCTTGACGCTATGTTCGTTATGCGAAAGCCTATCAGCAGTGAGATTGTCCGGACGTCACCGACAGCTTCAGAGCACTGTGTGGAGAGGAGCAGGGAGAGCGGGGAATCTGCTAAAGAACGGGAAGTGTACGGGGAGCAGCGCTGCAGCTTAAAGGACAAATAAACACCCGTAGTCAGCCTGGATTATGCTCTGACAACTACGCCCTTTACCCGTGGGCATCACTTTAAGGGTACTGGGTTTGGTACTGGTATCGTAAAATTCTAAACAATACCCAACCCTGCCTAAGGCTTTTCCATGTATGCATGTGGAATGGCAGAGAGGCCCTGAAACAGAGCAATACCACCAGCAATAACAAAAGCATTCTTTTTGTCTCGGATGAGGGGAACCCCTGACTAGAGTTTGGTTTGCCTCTCGCATTTTCTCCGGCAGGACCTCAAACAACTGCAGCAGCCATAGCTCCCCTCCAGTGCTCAAGACTAAGGGCTGTTGGTCACCATCTGCCTATGAACGCTGACTTCAGCCCGAGGCTCAAGCCATCCTAGATGCTCAAGTGCCGCGAGTTCCCTGTATCTGCCAGCTCATTCATCAGTGTTAAATTAACTACTAGCTATGGTAACTCAAATTCAAGTGCCTCACTTCATGTCATTTAGTCTAACTGGCTTTACTTAGTGTTCAGCTAGGTCCCCCTGCTGGCACTTCCATGTAAGAGCATGGAAGGCCAGGTAGGTTTGCCAGTTTGCTGCTCTCTGCCTCAGACTTTCCATGTATGCACATGGATAGGCTAATGGCTTTTCTACGTAGGCATGTGGAAGGGCAGAGGGGTGTGCTACACCACAGTGGCACAAATGTCAGTTTCTTTGATGAAAGTTGTCCTGATTGACATCAAGCATAGCGTTAGTTCAGGCAGGCAACAAAGTCAAGCTCGGCTCACAGTTCCAGCACATTGTCAGCCATTTTAAGCCAGCCACATCAGCTGACAGCTCAACTGATTCCTCTCTTAGCATTCATTAGCGCCATACCTGACCTCGCTGCTTCCTCTGCAAGCAGCTCATAACCCGTCGTCACCCCCAGCTCCGCCTTTCAGGCCGTATCTGATTAGTCATATAATTCGGTATCAATGCCTGCTCTTTTCTGTACCACGGTGTCCTTACTGCTGTGTTCTGCCTCGGGCTTTCCATGTATGCACATCGATGTGTAGGGAAGTGCTCTCCCTGCCTTATGGCTTTTGTGATTGGAAATGTGAATGGTCGAATCAGTGGGAGAGGTGGACTGGGGTGTCGGCTTTTGGACTGGTAAATGGACAATTTTATTTGATAGGTAAGAAATGGAAATGGGGGATTGTTGGATTGGTAAGAAATTGACCTGAGGAAATGGGTGAATGTGCTATGGGTGGAGTTACAAGGGTGCCCCTTATCCCTTAAATGTAATAATTTGCATAATGGGGACCGGATTGCCACCAAAGGAAGGCCCCGCAATGTGACTGTGTAAACAGATTTATGACCCCACAACATGAGTAATACACGCTCACATTTGTGTGTTAGGGTGTTGTTGTTTTTTCATGTGTCCATAACATGTGCAGTCCAGGCTTGAAAGGAAAGGTATCTTGGAGTGCCCAGACACACCTCTAGGCTCACCACAACTAAGTGGCTCTTCCTGTTTGGTACATTTCTATTACATTTATTTACATTTATTCATTTAGCTGCCGCTTTTATCCAAAGCAACTTATAATTGCTATATATGTCAGAGGTCGCACACCTCTGGAGCAACTAGGGGTTAAGTGTCTTGCTCAGAGACACAATGGTGGATGGGTCACAGTGGGGGATTGAACCCGGGTCTCTCACATACCTTCTCCATTGCGCCATCGCCACCGGTACCTGGTACCTGTGTCTACAGTAGGTTTATCATTACATCTTCTCCCTCTTCTTGCAGGATGAACTGACTCCATAACAGACTTCATGATGACCAGGGTTGCGAAGAAATATAATCTGTAAACTACTGCTAAAAGTGGATTCATGTGTTCAGCATCAGCATCACAATGATGATTTTACTGGTGGTTCTTTTCAAATTAAAGGAATAGTTCAACGTTTTTTGGGAAAGTTCAGCATAAAGACTGGAAGCAAGGGGAAACAGCAACCCCAGCTCTGTCCAAAAGCACAAAACATCCCTCTGCCCAACACTTCTGTGCAGCAGCTCCAGTTATAGTTAATGGATAACGTCTGTACGCACAGATTTTGGTCTTCGTCTTTGTGTCTGTACAAACACAATTGTACCAAACCTGACAACCTCACTATGACAAGACACATATTATTATACTATTATTTGTATACAGCCTCTATGACCAGCTGTTTTTTGCAAAGATGTAGTTCCACCAAGTAACTTCCCCTAAACCCACAAGGTTTGATTTTTACATTTTCCTCTGCTTCTTGTTAAAGCTTGGATAAATACGTCCAAGCCTTTCTGGGTCTCTGCTGTGAAGGAATTTTCCTTCTTTATAGGGTTTCCCCGGGTCATGATAAGATCATTTGCTGAGCAAAAGGAAGCCAAATGTGAAGCAATAAGTCAAACTCTGTCCCTCCTCTCTGTCTGTCTGTTTGGTTGACTGACTGACGCAGCTGCCTACAGAAGGCAGAACTCTGTAGGGGGAGGGCGTGGGACTAGGATAAATATTTCCCGCCAGGAAGTATCGTTCAGATTAGTTTGATACGACACACTGTGTTCTCATTCTGTGCTGCTGATGATCCTGAAACCTTCTTCATCAATAAGAGCTGACTAGCTCACAAGAATTTTCTTCACATCTGCTATGCAGAATTCCCCCCATCTTTAGAATCTCCTGCTGTGTCACTGTGCCTAAACTTTTGAGCATTGAGCAAGATGAAGAATCAAAAGTTTTAGTTCGTATCAAAAGTAAGGGGACCCAGCCCTGTATGTTGCTGCTCTCACATTAATTAAGCTTGAAAAATAAAACACTGGATCCTGCATGTCCCATAATGAAACCAATAGCATATTTTCATTAAACCCTTCCCTGGCTGGTGAACATGCTTACTCTATTGTTTACTCTCCCTCTGTCTGTGCGTGTTCCCAATTACGACTCAGCTGACTGAGGGCGTTCACTCCTTCAGCTGAACCAATATCGGATATCGCCATGATCTCCGTGAGCCAATCATCTCATTGCCATCCAAGTTTAAAAACTGTTCTTTTGTCTGCTGTTGTCAGCTGTCATTTCAGTGTCAGATCAGAAGTTCTACTCCACATCTCATTCGTCCAGATCCTCAGCCATTGCTCTTCAGTCCCTCACCACCACCACCAGTCTCTAGCCTCCATTAGGTTAAGATGTGAATTGGATGTCTAACACATGTTTGTAATGACACAGAACGTCACAGCGCAGACGCAGCATGCAGCCCTCGTGTTGGCGGTGCAGCTCAGGGGAGGGAAATGTCTAAATGTGTCTGGATCTGTTATGCACAGCGCGCCGGCTCAGCAGAGCCTACGCTCCGTCCAAATGTCAGAAGCAACATTAAACCTCAGGGTTGTTTAGGAGAACAAACACACATGTCTGAGATGGAGAGAGAGAGAGTCATCACCTCACCTCTAAATGTGTTGGTTTCACGGTGCAAAGGATGCTGGGAGCCAGGTCTCATTAGCGTCCTTTGCCTTGTTGACAACAGCCTAAAGGCTGCAGGGCGCTTATGTGTTTGTGAATAGGGTTTGTTGAGTTTGCGTGTGTGTGTGTGTGTGTGTGTGTGTGTGTGTGTGTGTGTGTGTGTGTGTGCGTCATGTGTCTGAGTGTGTTTGTTTCTTGTGCAGTGGGTGCTTAGCTCATCATGGTCTGAGGGCCATATTCTGTTGTTCTCTATCATTATCATAAACAACATTTCCCATCCTGCCTCCTTGTGTTTCTGCTGGCTCTTACATTTGTTTAGCCATTAAGGGGCACCATTAAAATTCTTTCTGTGGTCTGAGTGGTTTTGAGCTTCAAGGTTTTCACATCCCTAGATAGTAAATCTGATGTGCAGTAAAGTTCAGGCATATCAGATTTACATTTATAGATGGAAAAATATAAAAGCTAAATACATCATGTTTTCTTGAACCCCTTAGATTGCAAATTGAATGTCAAGGTGGGACAGAATTTTAAGCTACGTTTTTATTCACTTGATCTTAACCCCTTAACACATGAATTTTTTTACAATAAAAAAATTTAAAAAATAATTTGTGTTTTCATTTGCTTTCAAGCTGATGTTAAATTAAGTGAAGATTATTAATTTGTCTATAGAACATAGAAAAGATATAAATTCAGGTATGTGTAGGTATGATGCAAATTAGCGACAACAGGCATAAACGAGAAACCAGGGCATTCAAAAGGTTCCTAGGTTCGTATCGAATATGCACCAACAGGCATTGGGGGAATCCGTGTGCTATCTTGGCTTGCAGTCTGCAAGGAAGAGGTATGATGCGAATTTGCGACAATCTGCATGTCATATTTCTTTTTGGGGTTTTGTTGCCATTATTTGTATATGTTTTATATTTCCCTTTCTTAGGTTTGAGTGTCACATGGTTTAGTCATATTATGATTTTATGGAAAGATTTATTGCATGGTTTTATGGTTTTGTTGTGTTAAATTGCATGGTTGTTTGTACTAATGATCTAAGTGATAGGAAACAGCTGTGATCAACTGGACCACAGCCTCCCACAGCTCAGTATTGGCCGACATGGGACATTTAGCTTCTTAGGTGTTGATGGGCGACAGGTGTAGGAAAAGGGGAGAGACAAAGAAGGACATGAGGGTAACTGAAAACAGGAGCGCTACACAAACGTGTAGCCACAGGTGGTAAACAGATGACAGTGAGGAAATAAGGCCCAAGATGAGGTGAACAGTTGCGTACGAGCTGGACATGAGGCGGCGGGCAAAAATACTGGGTTCAACGCCTTTATGCTAAGTAAGGGATGTGACCAAGCTAACTGAACCCGGGCAGACCCATCTGCCGGAGCTGAGGGCCGAGCAATAAGGACAGTCACCCAGGATAAAGAGCCCACACCACAGCCTAGGGGCCCGTGTCCACCAAAGTGTTTTTTTTCTGACGCCAGCGTCTTTTTTCAATTTATTCCAATGGGATCGCCACGTTTTTACTAGCTGGTAAAAACGCCAGGAGCGTGATGAGGCGCTGAGCTGCCTTTCCGCGTTGGGCGCTGAGCGTTTTCTTCCGGTAGCCGAGAGTTGAAAAATGTCCAACTTTTGGAAAAACGCTGCGCTCGTCACTGTCACTTTTTACCCAGCAATCCAATCACAGTGTAGGAGGGGCGGGACAAACACCGCACCGAGCACATCCGATCTTGAACGATGCGATGTGCCTACTCGCCGAGGTGTTTCCTCGCCCGCAAAATCTCATGAACCCCCTGTCTGTTCTCTCATGTTTCAGCCTTCTCTTCATGCAGATCAAAGGGCCAGAGCAAGTATGCCTCCATACTTTGTGGTGACATTTTTACATTCACTAAAATTAAGTAGGCTACCTTACTTGCAACACATTGCCTCCACGGAAATTATATATCATAGTAACCACAGCGTCTCGAAAAAAAACGCACCCTAGCGCTCCCAGCTGGGCGTTTTCAGAACAGTAGGTGGTGTTTTCAGCTGGCAAAAAACGCTTTGGTGGACACGGGCCCTAAATCAGCCTTTGTCGATTAGTGCCCAGATGTTCTTATTTAAATGAATGGATGCTTTGTACCATTGGTGCTTACTACAGGATCGCAGGTTAAATTTCTGAGCCCAATTTTGTTTGGTAGGAACCTAAATGAAAGCGTTGTGGTGAGTGCTGACGAAGTCCCCTTGCTGACCCAGCATGCTGCTAATGACCTGGAGATCCCCTGTGTTGGCTATGCTTTGGTCAGTGATGAAGGCCTGTCCTCTGAAAACTACCATGCCCCCTGTAGAAGGATATGACCAGGCTCGAGCATTTGCCACAGTGCCAGTGGGTCACCAACAGAGGTCCTCTTCCATCGTGCAAGGGTGTGCCAAAATTACCACAACAGCAACCAATTATCATCCCACCCCAATCTGAGATGATCCTGTTGACACAGGTTTCTGAAGGTACAGCTAACCCATCTTGTAATGTGATTGTAGAGCCTCTCCCTGAAAGTGACTTTGCAGGAACACTTACCAAGTAAGATGGGTAGGGGTCACAGAAGGGATCAGTGATATCGAGTCACATTCTGTGACGTCCTTACAGGGAGACGGGTTGACCCCCAGCCAACAGGGGGAGATGACCAGCCTGCTGCAGAGGTAGACGAAAGTGTTCTCGAGCCACTTAGGCTGAACTGGTGAAGTGAAACATCAGATAGCAACTTTGCCCCCAAGTTGTGAGAGGTCCTGACCTGTCCCTCCTAGAACTCTTGGCCCTGAAATGAGCAGTCACATATAAGTATCCAGGACTAAGGATGCTTTCTTCTCCTCCGCAGCAACGACAGCAGTCCAAGCAGAAGGGGTAGCAGGACCATGTGTTGAGGACAAGACACAAAGGGAAAAAAGTCAGCGAGACAAACCAGAACAATGGTAACCCGGACCCTCTTCTCCCAACGCTGTTGGGAACATAAGTAAAACTCGCCACCAAAAGACAAAAGTCCATAATTGTGTAAAATGTGTGTAACTTCTAGACTTGTGAGATTATTTATTACCTGGGTACATTTTAGTTATTTTTAAATGTTATTTTTTTAACTTGCTTGTTATTTATCATTTATTATTTCTCAAGTGGTTGCATTTTATTTTAACTTGTGAGCAGTTCTATGCTGTGATAGCTTGTTTTAATGGTCCTAATAAATTATTTAAAGTTCTCCTCTGATATTTTGTCATAGGAACTGCTGATAAAATAGAACCTCACACTTTTGTGTGACAAGAACCTTTGGGTTTTCTAGAACTACATTCTGAAGATAGAACCTTGGGTTTTTCTAGAACTGTGGATTGGACTTTTTTTTATGGAATGCTAAATTGCAGATATTCATAGTTTTTTTCTTGCGTTGCCAAAATGCTGGATGGTGGTTATGCTTTCAGACGCACTAATCGACGAGGAGACATGGCTGGGCTGTGTTAGGTGAGGGATTCCCTACAAGGTAAATGTAAACATTACCACAGTCGAGCGCTGGCAGGGACCTGGTGGCTTTTAACAGCAGAAATACGGCAGTGGGTGCTTTATATGGATTGCCAGTGCCCAACACTTGCAGCTTGTGCCCATATCTATCTTTTCCTTGAGTTGAGATTCGATCTAAATTAAATTTAATTAAATTTAATGGCTTTTGCGGTGTCTCTACGAGGGAGTCCGGTGTGAGCCGCAATCTTGGTCTGTTATTTTGCCCTCCAGGTCACCGTGCATGTCACATGACTGAAAACTATGAACTGGCTGTGTTCGAAACAAGCTAAACTGCTGTCTCAGAAGGTGCTTCAGATGCTGACCTGATGCAGCCTATGCCCATAAACCAGTGCAACTACGGCTGGTGCAGTTTACAAAAAATGGTCATGTTTTTTTGTAGTTTTCTTGCTTCGATTTTTGAAAAGTTAGCGAGAACTAAACACTGAACTATCAAAATATTTATTAATATCCCCCTTGTCAATGTATACATACTGCGATAACAAGGCGTTCACGGTGTATTCCTCAGAGAAATTACAGCTTTTAAGAGAAATAGTTTTTTCTAAGGTAATACCCAGAACCCCAGGCTGCTAATATTAAGAGCTCAAGTCCTCAATGCCATGCCAGTTATTTACACTCTACTATTTCCCTGTCAGTGCCTCGTCAGTTTAGCAACCCCGAGAGTCCCAATCTGTCAGCTGTTCCCCCCATGTACCATGACCTCCAGGCAATAAGGCCATATCACTACCACCTCGCGGTCCTTGCTCTACTGAGTTCTACTGTTTTCCCCAGCAGCCTTCTGTATAGTTTGAATGGAAAACAGCATTTAAGACATTTTGAAGACTTGGTCATGCCCTGTGGACTCACCAACGCCCCAGCCATTTTCCAAAGTCTGGTAAATGAGGTGTTAAGAGAAATACTAGAGCGTTTTGTGTTTGTCTACCTGGATGACATTTTGAACTTTTCCAGAGACCCCGCTGAGCATGTGAAACACGTCCGTCTGGTTCTGCAGCATCTCCTGGACATTAAACTTTTCATCAAAGCTAAGAAGTGCAAAATTCCACGCTTCCACTGTCTCGTTCCTGGCGTACATCATCTCTCAAGGTGAACTCTGGATGGACTCTACCAAGGTGAGCATAGTAAAAGATTGGCCCAAACCAACAAACTTTAAGGAGTAGCAGAGGGGAAACAGCCTGACCTTGTTGAAAGTTCAAACATACACCTACCAACATCATTAAAGCTCACTAATAAACATGTTTCTTGCTTGTTTACTATAATCCATACACATACAGAAAGATAAAACCAATTTTTGCATTTTTGCCGGAGTTAGGCTATGGGTTGGAGCAATTAGCTTAGCATAAAAACAGCCTTAAGTCACATGGTGACCCTCAGTGATGTCATGCTTCATATCAGAATCAGTTTTATTGCCAGGTATGTGTACACATACGAGGAAGTGTAGACAACACAAATATACACACTATGAACAAAAACAATATAGACAGATTGACAAATAGTGCAGTGAGCAGAGTACAAAGGATGGAGGAGTATGTACATGTCGGAGGTGGATGTGATATACAGGTACACATACATGCATCCATGTACGCAGTGCAATAAAGCATAGTGCAAAGGATGTTGTAATAAATTGTATGTATTTTGTGCAGGAGAAATGACTTGAGGTAGGTGGGTTTGGTATACAGTATCTACAATATGACAATATAACAGTATGAACAGCACTGAAATGCTGATGGTGAATAAATAAATAATAAGTGTTAGCCAGTAAACAGGTGGCTGATTAGAGGCAGAGTTACTGGGTTATTGCACAGGAATTGTTCCTGACACCGTGAGTCAGAAATCAGCTGTTCATCAGAGTG
>NC_060168.1:3326380-3333794 GCF_021292245.1 Micropterus dolomieu | reverse complement strand
CCATTAAGAGCTTTGTAGGTAAGAAGAATGATTTTAAATTCTATTCTGGATTTTACTGGAAGCCAATGCAAAGAAGCTAAAACAGGAGAAATGTGATCTCTTTTCCTGGTTCCTGTCAGAACATGTGCTGCAGCATTCTGGATCAGCTGAAGAGTCTTAATGGACTTTTTCGAGCAGCCTGATAATAAGGAATTGCAGTAATCCAGCCTAGAAGTAACAAATGCATGGACTAGTTTTTCTGCATCATTTTTAGACAGGATGTTCCTGATTTTCGCAATATTACGTAGGTGAAAAAAGGCGGTCCTTGAAATTTGCTTAATGTGGGACTTAAACGACATGTCCTGATCAAAGATAACTCCAAGATTCCTCACAGTGGTGCTGGAGGCCAAGGCGATGCCATCCAGGGAAACTATATCTTTAGATAATGATAATAATCCATGTGGTGTTTTAAAATGAAAAGGAAATGCTTTTTTAAAGGGGACCTATTATGCTCATTTCTAGCTCAAACACTTTTACTATGGGATTCCAGTAGTAGTAGTGGAGTAGTTCTGCATGATTCACAGAAAAAAATCCTTATTTATCTTATACTGGACCTTTAAGCAGTCTCTTAGTTCATCTGAAACAAGTCATTTTAGCTTGTGTCTCTTTAAGACCTCCTTTATACACTCAGTTCTGTGAGCCCGTACTGCCTTCGCATCCTATTGCCGCTGTGCTCAATGGCATTTGACAGCTTTAATTCATCTTAGAAAATAGCGATGTGAGGCACTGAATTTGATGAATTTACTGTTTCTCACAAATGAGAAAAGAATTAAAGCAGTAGACACTGTCGGCGGCCCCAACAGTGTTTTTAGGAGCTGGTGTAGGCACCAGATCTGCTTGGCCTGGCAGATCTGCTTGGGCCTCATTGATTTTCCATAACATTATTCACTTTATTATGGTCAAATATGGTTGATATTTTAAGGAGTTTCTAGATGAACAGATGGCTTTAAAGAAACCACTGACTGCTGCTATCTGTAGCTGGTGTTAGTTAGCTCAGTTAGCCATGCACCTATCAGCCCTATTAGCTTAGTTGACCATGGGTGCTTTGAAAAATGTACACACCTGAATGCATCTAGCCATTTCTATCTGTAAATTGATTGTTTTAAAGTGGAATGAAAATGTTGGGAAGATGCCGCTCCATATACTTTTAGTATTACAAACCTTCATAAAACCTTGATTTATGCTGGATGTGCGGATACTTTGAGGTGGCTTACAAATGGTGCATAAACCAGAAGCCAAAATTTCATAGTGTTGGGGAAAGGCTGTAGCGACCCTTGACGAAATAGAAAACTGAGAAGACACAAAAATTACTGGACTGCAGTATTAATTTGGTTAATATTTTCCCTTGAGGCATGTTGCCTCAGGCCATGGGCATCTGTAGTCAAAAAAATTCTCTTTGTATCTCTTTCATTCTCTCAGCCTTTCTCTGCCTCCCTCTTTTTGCTCTCTCTCTGTCTGTCACTTATTTGTCTGCCTGTCCCTCTCTGTTTTCTCTCCACTTACCCCATTTCCATTCTGTCCAACTTTCACAGGACAAATGCCAAAGGCAGTATTTTTGTGTCCTCAGCTGCCATCACTCACTGTGTTATGTAAAACACTGCTAGTGTGTGTGTGTGTCTTTTTGTGGATGGGACATTCTGAGGCTCAGTAATGTCACGACTTGTTTTTATTTTGCAACAAACATGAAAGAAATATTAATGGAATTTTTCACATCTATTATTATTCTATAATTAGTCTTAATTCTAAGTAGTAGATAATCATCTATTAACTTTTAGAAATACAGTTCCCTTAATGTTTTGGGGGATGTAAACAGGAGGTCTTGCTATGTAAGCTATGCTGTGGGGTACAACTTTTTGTTTTAGCTCATACTTGTCTACATTTTGGCAAACTGGCACCATTAAAACTATGCGGAATTAGCTAGTAGCAGTTCCTGTTTGCACTGTAATCATGAATGTACTTGGAAGTACTTTGATACTGACAAAAACTTTGGAGTTTCCATGATTTCTATGAGTGGATTTATGAACGTTTAGTCACGGTGATAATATCCTTAGAAAGTGTCAGTCAGACTGAATCTAAAATGTGTGTATCAAATTTGTGTTTAGATTTGACCGAGCTTTGATTCTGAGAAGAAGTACAATTTTTGACACAAATTGCGGCTACTGCAGGTTTTGAAGCACCTTACCTGCTTGTGTTGAAAAGCTCAACAAACTAAAATAATTGACTTCCTGTTGTTTTCAGAACATTGGCATGCATCCGTCTCCACCTCATGCAGTACGTTAGGCTAGTAACTTAACTAGGCTAGTTGTCATTTTCTATTAAGCTGTAAAGTTGGTTAGTGACGTGGTCCATTTGCTTTATTACACTGCATTGTTTTCAGTATTACAGTTTCATATTTATATTCATATGTGTTTACATGGCAGCGTGTTTGCTGAAATAACTTTTTTTTTAAATTGGGAATATTAAGGATAAAAAGAGGATTATAGATGTCACATTTAACTGCATCATAAAATCATTCGTTTTAAACATACACCACTTTGCACCATTGCATTTTCCAGGTATGGAGCAAAGAGTTTATTTCAGGTCAAGTTTTCAATATTTAGAAATAATTGGATCAATTCTAGAAATGGCACCTTGTTTCTCTGAGCTGTGGTAAAGCATCATGAAATGAGCGCTTGGTTCTCACCTGAAGAGCAGACGAAGGAGTTGGCCTTGGGCTGTCATGTGTATATGTTAGGCCCCTGTAAAAGGGGAAATAAAAAGTAGGACACGGACACAATGTAGCTTCAGTCAAGTGCAATGTTGTAATGTTACGAGCATATTAACATGTTTACAAAATATCAATATTACACAGTAATTTTCCCTTTCCCACGACATAATAATGTCCCTTTAGGAAACTACACAATTAGGAAAATATCAGCTTATCAATTTTAACTTTATATCACTTACTCACAGTACCTACATCTGTTGTCATTTTAACAGTTAGTAAATCAGAAAATAGTTGACCTTTAAAGTTAGTTACCAAAAATATACCAAAACACTTTCACATCATCTTAAAACAGCATTGGCAAATAACCTTGAAACATTACATTTTATAAAACAGATTATTTAAACAAAAATAAATTTAACTTGACTTTATCAAGTATTTAGACAAATAAAGAGTACAATAGGACATGATCTGTAATGCTAAATACTGCTATTTTATAGTTATTAATTCAGAATACAGTTAACAATTACATTTCAGTAGTAGTGTTGCACTTAAACATATAAAGTATCTTGCCTCTTCTTATTAAACACTTATATTTCTTAAACTGCAAAAACAGCAATATTATCTTATCCAATATAAAATGAGTACACGGAGAAAACGGTGGCGGCGTTACATTTCAACCACGCTTTAACCTCGGTCCACGTGATACAGCTAGCATACAGGCTACACTGGAGCAAGACTTCACATTTAGTCTGCTAAATGCGCATACAGAAATTACGACAGTCATTAATATTTACTCTCTGCATGTTCCTTACAGTATTAAACACATATATAAATCATTCATACATAATACAACCTTCGTTCTTACCTGTAAAAGGGGAAATATAAAGTACGACGCGGATACGATGTAGCTTCAGTCAAGTCCATTGTTATAATGTACGAATGTAAGCCACACGTTCCGTACACAAGTTGTATGTAACTGCAGTACCGGAGGCTGCATTTGTAGGACCCTTGTTTACGTTGATACTGCCAGCTAGCTGGCTGGCTAGCTAGCTATGTTACTCTTGACAGACCCCCGAAGCCAATTACCCTTACCACAACCATCACTAAGTGTGTGACTAAACCTAAGTTATCGATTATATGCATGTCGACCAGTTAACCCTACAGCTGTGCAAATCGGCCGTGAGCACACAGGGTTAACCTCCTTCGTGTTGCTGTGCATTGGGACATAGAAGGTTTGTGCCCGACAGCGACGATATATAGGATGGTACACACACATACAGTCTCTCTTCCTGTCTCAATTGCTCACACACATAAACGCATAGGGCCTACAGAGCCACACACACACGTATATGTAGCCGGTTTGATTCCTTTAGGTCTGATGCAGCGTGTGCTAATGTCAGCGTGTTCCCTTTTTTCATTCAGCCTTTTTTCTCCAACATCTTTCTCTCGCCTTTATCTTCCATTTTTTTCTCCTTCTCTACCGCTCTCTGTCCAATCTCATTCAACAAGGAATTCAATGAGCAAATTGGATGAAACTGCTCTGGTGTGAAACATGCTGAGTGTCTTTGGTTTAGCCTGAAGACAAGGCTACCCAGAAGAGCCGCTGTCTTTCTATGGATTTGTTCTCCTTCAAATTTCCAGCTCGGTGTCTTTTTTGTTGTTGTTGATCTCTCGGGCCAGTGTTTACTAAGTGTTATCTTTTGTGTACACAGACAACATACACACACCCACCCAACACAAATCATAGCTTTTCTACAGACTATAGACCACTGGACTGTATGCATCCCTGGAGGAGATCGTCATGTTATTTAGTGGATACTTTGTATTTACAGGCCTCGACTTGTACACTCCAGGACGTCTGGGTTAATGTTTCCCAGGAGAAATTGCTCAGATAAACAGCCATAAAATGGTCCCTTCCTGTGGGGTTTGCAAATGGCAATAGGCCTAGAATCTAAAAATAATAAAGTTTTTCCGGCTTAGATATTAATAATATTAAAGCCCCTACACACCCATTAGTCCACCCACACAGGTGTTTTCACTTATGTTGCCTGACTAGACCTCCTCTCAGGACTGTGGCTGTGTACAGACTGTGCTTGATTGACGGCTCCCTCACTCTCCTGTTAGCTTTGTTTGTTAGTTTTGGGACAGTATACACATTTATCATTGTTATTTTGTCACACCATAGCCCCACCCAACTTCAGCTTAACTAGAGGCCAAATATAACCAGGGCAATTGAAGTGTGCAGGGCCTTTAAGTAATTTAAGCAGTTTATCACGGCCATCCCTATTTGCATGGATTTCTTTTTGCCCAAAGATTTCAGTTTTAAGCTCACATATTTACAGCGGTCTGCAAGAAATACTTTTTGGATATAGCAAATCCTCTTAAAATTGTACACTAACACAAAACAACAGGGAACATCTGTGTAATTTTAATTATCTATACATTGACAAAAAAACAACTTTAAATGTAAGTCTTAATGTTGATTAGACCGCTTAGTTCAGGGTATAGCCAATCCTTTCCCATCATGCACCATTCCTGCATTTGATGGAACTCAGTTGGATGACACAGATGTTTTACCAGCATACTGTACACCACTGCCAGGGATAATATTCTGTAGCTGTTCAGACACAAACTAGACAGACCAACTTTCCATTTTTATACACACTTATAACTATAGGCAAGTGTTTGTGGAAGGTTTTGGAGTGGTTGTGGTTCTTCCTTTTATCATTGAAATTTTTTGGTCATTCCCGTCATTGCTTTTACATACTTTTCTCTTTTGATTATGTCTCAATATAATATACACTAACTGGCCACTTTATTAGGCACACCTTGCTGGTACCAGGTTGGAACTCCTTATGCCTTCAGAACTCCCTTAATTCTTTGTGGCAAACTTTCAACAGTGTGTTGGAAACATTCCTCAGAGACAGGAAGTCGCTGCAGATTTGTCGGCTGCACATCCAAGATGCGAATGTTCCGTTCCACCACATCCCAAAGATGCTCTATTGGATTGACATCTGGTGACTGTGGAGGCCGTTGGAGTACAGTAAAATCATTGTCATGTTAAAGAAAGCAGTTTGAGATGATTTGAGCTTTGTGACAAGGTGCAATATCCTGCGGGAAGTAGTCATCAGAAGATGGGTACACTGTGGTCATAAAGGGATGGACATGGCCAGCAACATACTCAGATAGGCTGTGGCATTTAAACAATGGTCAGTTGGTGCTAAGGGGCCCAAACTGTGCCAAGAAAATATCCTACACCATTTCACCACCACCAGTTGGAACCGTTGATGCAAGGCAGGATGGATCTGAATGTCGCAGCTGAAATCGAGACTCAGACCAGGCAACGTTTTTCCATCTCTATTGTCTATTAATTTCAGTGAGCCTGTGCGAATTGTAGCCTCAGTTTCTTGTTCTTAGCTGACAGGAGTGGCACCTGGTGTAGTCTTCTGCTGCTGTAGCCCATCTGGTTCAAGGTTTGACATGTTGTGCATTCAGAGATGGTATTCTGCATACTTTGGTTGTAAGTGGTTATTTGAGTTGCTGTCATCATACCGAACCAGTCTGCTCATTCTCCTCTGACAACAAGCAGGATTTTTCCTGGCTCAGAATGGGCCTTTGGGGGGATGACTTTGCGCGACAGTAAGCATGATGGGCACGCATTCAGTAAAGGCAATTACTTACCTAATGAACGAAATCTATGTATTTTCTTGTTATATCTGACCATTTGATAAACAAAAATATATATCATATGTAGCATTAAATAGAAAGTATAGTGTTAGTATAATACACTGCTCAAAAAAATAAAGGGCACACTTAAACACAATGTAACTCCAAGTCAATCACACTCCTGTGAAATCAAACTTTCCACTTAGGAAGCAACACTGATTGACAATCAATTTCACATGCTGTTGTGCAAATGGAATAGACAGCAGGTGGAAATTATAGGCAATTAGCAAGACACCCCCAATAAAGGAGTGGTTCTGCAGGTGGTGACCACAGACCACTTCTCAGTTCCTATGCTTCCTGGCTGATGTTTTGGTCACTTTTGAATGCTGGCGGTGCTTTCACTCTAGTGGTAGCATGAGACGGAGTCTACAACCCACACAAGTGGCTCAGGTAGTGCAGCTCATCCAGGATGGCACATCAATGCGAGCTGTGGCAAGAAGGTTTGCTGTGTCTGTCAGCGTAGTGTCCAGAGCATGAAGGCGCTACCAGGAGACAGACCAGTACATCAGGAGATGTGGAGGAGGCCGTAGGAGGGCAACAACCCAGCAGCAGGACCGCTACCTCCACCTTTGTGCAAGGTGGAACACTGCCAGAGCCCTGCAAAATGACCTCCAACAGGCCACAAATGTGCATGTGTCTGCTCAAACGGTCAGAAACAGACTCTGTGAGGGTGGTATGAGGGCCCGACGTCCACAGGTGGGGGGTGTGCTTACAGCCCAACACCGTGCAGGACGTTTGGCATTTGGCAGAGAACACCAAGATTGGCAAATTCACCACTGGCGCCCTGTGCTCTTCACAGATGAAAGCAGGTTCACACTGAGCACATGTGACAGACGTGACAGAGTCTGGAGACGTCGTGGAGAACGTTCTGCTGCCTGCAACATCCTCCAGCATGACCGGTTTGGCGGTGGGTCAGTGATGGTGTGGGGTGGCATTTCTCTG
>NC_060168.1:3292938-3326360 GCF_021292245.1 Micropterus dolomieu | reverse complement strand
CTCGGAAAAGAGAGCCATGCTGTACCTCAGTACCCGCACGGAAAGGGCTTCGCAACGGGCGCAGGCAGCCCCCTCGAGAGCTGCCCGGGCGTGCTCCATCCCCTAACATGAGACACACATCTCATGAGAATCTCCATCCGTGATGTACCGAGGGCAAGAAAAAACACACCTTCTGTACATCTGGTTGCCGGACATGCTGGTAGACTTCTTCTTCAGGTAAGACATACTGCTCGTAGGACTGGAGCTTTCTTCAAACAACATACAGAGCGCCTGCTGAATAGAAAAAAGCTAATGATGAGTGTGTACAGGTGTGCTTTATACTCCTCCGGTTATTCCGTCACACCTTACCGTTCTAGCAACAAGCCAATAGGACTGGAGTGATTTCATTCACGTTCAGACCTGCTTCGCCTAGAGGCGTTCCCATAGTGTCGTAACCGACGCAGTTCGAGTTCCCTTGAAGGGGAACTACCCAGACAGACTTTTGTTGCCTATTTTTTCTTATTTAAGTCACAATGTCAGTGTCATTTTGGCCAGTGGAAAACTACTTGTTACTGGTCATATGGGCCCTTTAAAGGTATTTCAACAAGTTAAAAGGACTGGGTAAGTTATCATCAGCCATAACTCAAACAAAGGCTCATAGCTAAAATCAATTCATTTTGAGAACTTTTCATCCGGCATTCAGACCAAACGCAAATTTTATCCTCGCATTGCTTTCCTCGTGGGGGTTTTATTGCTGGACAACTGCCAAGTGTACACACACCGCGCAATAAATAGCATAAACATATGAATTGATGCTTTGTCAGGTCTGTCAGCAGGAGAACAACTAAAATGTTTGTTTTCTGAATGGAGTTCGGATTGATCAGGGCTATGCAATGCTAACTTGTTCACAGTAAAGTACAACGATAGCTGGAATAAAGGTAGTTCAACTTCTTCGCTTTCTTTTCTCCAAGCAATGTCCAGTTTTGTCCGTTTTTTATATAAATATGAAGTAGTAGTCCAACAGAAATATGGGTGCCCACTGACGCTAACAACAACACTGGAACCGGATGTGCACAGAAGCTAGCTGGTGAGAAGCTTGAGTGAAGATAAATCAGCGCTGCTCCTGGATCTTCTCCCCCAAGTTTAGCAGCTCTACGCCTGCCAGCAGAATTTCAATCCCTCTCTCCCTCTTCTCTGCCTGGTCCTCTCCACACAACGCTCTGAAGCCGTCGGTGACGTATGGACATTCTCAACGCTGATAGGCTATCGCGACTCAGCATCATGTGACTTTCTTGCTAGAGTTGAAAATTATGTTTTTTGTAATTTTATGTAAACGCACCGCCCCCAACGCTCGCTTCACTTTTGGTCTGAAAGCACCTTTAGTGATAAGTAGCATGGCGGAATCATTTTTTTTGGCAAGTGTAAAACTGCATTTGCTATGGGTTGTATTGTCCATTTAAATGAATTGTAACTGGTAATAAGGACTGATTGAACTATAATATGTTTTTTTGGCCAGTGCAATACTACAAACTACATAAGTAAACTGGTAAAAAGATTGGTTGGCACAGAGCAAGCAAAAATAATGTCATGTGGAGAATTGCAAGAACCATGTTAATTAAAGACTGCAGTCTGTTTTCCAAATAGAAACAAGGACATTAAACATAGGCCACCAAACACAAATTTCATCAGCAACAATAGGCTAATTTTATTGCTTATATTAATGTTTTGAAAACTACAAACACTTCAACTGTGATTATTCCGTTACGAGAAACATTAACGCTTCACAAAGACATACCTTTGCTATTACCGTGGACATGAAGTGATTAACTGTTTGACTCAGATAAAAGCAGCTGTAGATGTCTAGATACTGGGGAGGGCAATCACTTTTCTGCGGATAAACACTTTTCGGCACCTCCAGCACATGTTCTGATTCAGATTGTGCACGAAGAGTAGAGGCTGTTCACAGACGGGTCTGTTGTCAGTGAGAGAGAGAGGAGGGAGTAATGGACACTTTGCTAATCTACTTCGACATCAACGAAAATTGTGCACGCTGGCATTCCGCTTGTGAATAGGCTTTAGTTGTCAAGGTAACACTCTCAGAATGTTGCGGTTTGTTGAAAAACGGCGCACACTGGTCCGACTTTCTACGACTCCACAGAACCCGACTAAAGACTCCATCCCACAAACACTGACTGACAGCACACACTGATCCAACAGTTGGTTGGAGTCAGTCGGCGTT
Source organism: Micropterus dolomieu (assembly GCF_021292245.1). Classification (NCBI taxonomy): domain Eukaryota; kingdom Metazoa; phylum Chordata; class Actinopteri; order Centrarchiformes; family Centrarchidae; genus Micropterus; species Micropterus dolomieu. The sequence goes on along the minus strand of NC_060168.1, from coordinate 3,324,142 downwards.
TGTGTGCAAGCAGCTGTAGAGGCTATGTATCCCCCCCAACCTCCACCCGACTCTAAAACATCAAAGTAACGGAGTGCTACTGAGATTGGAAACTGAAACATAATCACATCAAATTACAATTCAAATTGTCATCTTCCACCTACTTGTAACTGAAAAAAGTAATCACCTTACTGTAACATATTACTAAGAAATGCCACATAAGCGAACCCACCAGGATGCTCTGGTGGTCTAAGTTAAGTTGCCAGTCAGTACAGTAAGATCTAATGATTAAGGAGCATGGTTTTCACATTAAAAAGTATAAAAAAGTCTGACAATACCAATACCAACGAATGAATAATGTATGAATATTAGGTAGAACACCTTGTAGCATTGTGCTAATTTGCTGCTTGGATTTTAATCTTCTTTACATCCACCTAATCAGCCTCTGTAAATTGAGGACCTTGGTCTGTGGAGCTTGGAGTGTCTGCAGCTTTTCATTCCAGCTAAACCCTACAGCAGCTAATATAACAGATTAACAAAACAACTTGAGAAGATGAACAAACCTGTGAGACGGGCCACTGTGATGTTAAGATCAGTGGTGCATAATTTAGAAACACTACAGCTACTACTCGATCACTGCTGTCATCATGATCCTATAATTTCTTTCATATTAGCAGCTCCGCTCCACAAATCTGCCCACAGTAGATGACAAATACATGCAGCGGAGGTAATATCCATCTTAGACTCTAACACAATAAAAGCCGATCTGTGTCCTTATTTAAGAACTTTAACATCTTTAGATTTCGTCATGTTGTCATGGCGTGTGTTGTAATAGGGAGCTGATGCAATGCAGTAAAACAAGGGAAAGTGACGAAGTGAGTGAGCTGAATTCTGCTGCTCTCTTTCAGCTACAGCCTGCTGGCAAGTTGTGGAAGGAGGGGAGGAAAACACTCAAAAGCACAAGTGTGTGTCGAAGTTGCGTGCATGGTAAAACTGCACACACACACATACACACACACACAGACACGCTGCATGACTCTGTTTAATTATCTAGGAATGAACTGCGAGAGCTGGCTGTGAGGAGTGACTGTGTGTAATGTATGTATGTGTGGATGTGGGTGCATCTGTGTGCAATGAGTCTTTACTTTGCATGTGGTGTGTGTGTGTGTGTGTGTGTGTGTGTGTGTAAGTTATTATTAGAGAGCACAAGGGAGCAGTTGGTTATGGGGAAACAGAAGGAAAGCCGAGCTGTAATTCCTTTCCTCGTGAATCATTCATGAGCATTTGTATGTGTATGTGTAAACATGCAAACATACGTGTGTGTGTGTGTGTGTGTGTGTGTGTGTGTGTGTGTGTGTGTGTGTTGGGGGGGTGGGGTGGGGTGTTCACGGCCATCTAGCACAGGAGCAGCTCCGGCTGTGGCTCCTATAAAACCACAACAATGGCAGTTTGTCAAATCAGAAGCCCGTACTATGTCCTTCTATTAAACCAACTGAAGGCTGCGGGGGCCATTTTCACTGAGTTCACCAGAACCCACCATTAATCTGGCCTTACATCAACCATTGATTTCCATTATCTTCCCAAAGCTTTGTGGGAAAGAGCTGTCTTGTTGGACAACTATATAAAGGCGACAGCGATGTGGTTAGCACTGTGAATCAAAAAGGGAAAAATTAGCATCTTGTAATGTAATGTTGAAGTTGGGGGAAGAATTTGACCCAAATTTATAATCAAACATTTACCCTGGTGCATCCAAGTTAAGCATAAGTAGTCCTTCCAGGTATTCATGATCTTTGATCACATTACAAAAATGCAACAAATTCTTAAATGTATATTGAGAGATTATGCATTTTGCATATGCTAGTCCGACCCAAATTTGACACTAAAAATGATCTTCTGTATCTCTTCCCAGAAGGCAGCAGGGTGAACAGGCTGTGGATGGGTGGGTACTGTACTTTAGTATCCTTTGGGCTCACCGATAGCACTGATGCTCGGGAGATGGGTACCAATGACAGTTTTAATCCCCCGCTGCAGAGCCCTCTGGTCCTGGGCCGTGCACATCCCATGCCAGTTGGTGATGTTTCCAGTCAGGATGTTTTCTATTGCTCCTCTGTAAAAGTTAAGTTTGCCTGACAGACCCGGCCACTCCCTCCTGCCCTACAGTAACCCCTTTCCTGCCATTCCTCATACCTGACCATCTCACCAGCTCCCCATTTCTCTGATTAGCCTTGCAATATATATACCAGTCCATCTCCACTCTGCCTGATGGTGTGCATCTGCCTTGCTTTACAGCATTATTCTGCAAGTCTGATTCTGCCTGCCTGATTTACTGCCTGCCCCACGGTCTTCTGATTCTCAGCTTTGCTCCTTACTAGACGTGTTTGCCTGATCTGACTATCTACCTGGTTTTGACCCTTGCCTGACTGAGTAAACTTGGACTTTATCTTGCCTGCCTGTCTGTGACTTGTGCTCTTGGGTTCAAGCTGTGTCTGTTGAATGTGTAACTTGTAACTGTTGGCTAGTAAATTTGTCAAAACGACTTTATAAGTTTATAATATGTCAATGTTGTGTTTACAGCTTGTTCCAATGCTTCCAAGTGACCAAAACCGATAGAAGTAAGTGCATTATGAATGTAGAACACTTGTAATGGAGTAGTTTTTACTACTTACTACTTTTACTTTTTATGCATGAAAGCACATAAATGCTTCTAAGCTTGGATAGTGACTGAATGAATGAGGTTAAAGAGGGATTAAAATGACACTTGTTAGCAATGTGGCTAGGACTCTGTGATAGAGAAGAACTCATTCAGGAGGACCTTTATGGTATCAAGGTTGAGAGGTACCAGTTGCAAATTCTGCATCTGGTAAGGGTGCCTCCTGGGTGCTTGTCTTTGGAGGTGACCCCAGGACACACTTGAAGGATTACATTTCCCCTGCCAGCCTCGGAGAACACGTGGTTCTCTGAGAAGGCTCTGGAAAAAGCTGCTAGGGAAAAAGGACATTTGATCTACTCCTATGTAACTATATTCTTCAAAAAAACTTATGTAAAGCTATAATCTGCAAAACAGAGATTGCTAGAGCCAAAACTGTGTGACTACTTCCTGGACCGTATGAGCAGCCTGCCATAGAAGGGTAGAACGATCCTTTCAGCATGTTCAGAGACTCAGCTAGTCACACTCACAACATGATTTGAAGATGATTTTTTACAGCATTTTCATACAAGCATTCATCGCCAACAGGCTGTTGCTCTGCATCTATATATAACATCTCTATCATCTTTCAGCGCCACGGGAGATTCATCTGGAGGTCGTGGTGGCTGGAAGAGAGATACAGAAGAAGTGAAATTTTCAATTAACCTACTTTGATCAGCCTCTTTAGTGTTTTTTGTTTTTGGGTGGGAGGAGATGTGCAGTCGTTCTGTGTGTCTTTTCCAATTTAGTTTCCTGTTATCGTGCGGGTTCATCACACACCCACTCCTTCTCACTGTGCTGGGATTAAGACAACAGATTCCTTGCCACAGTCAGCCTACACGGTGGATTAAGACCAAAGCAAACCCCAGGTTGTTGCTCTCATTTTCTCGTCTGTTTCTCTTGCTCTCATTCAGAAGCAGCCCTCTCCCCTCCTAAGTGAGCCTCTTCAAGAGGATGAGCCCAGCTTATAGCTGAAAATGTGCATTTTGGCGATTAAGGCCACTTGATGGATATCACACCACAGTCATCAGCTCATGCTATAAAGAGCTTCTGACCCTGAAATGCCAATTTGTATTGCTTTTTTTGCTTTAATCTGGATTTTAAGCGTCCCCATGAACTTGTGACTCAGACAAACATGAAGAAGTGATTGATTTCTACACATCCCAAAGGTGCAAGAGATTAGCTCATTTGTCATGTGCTTGGACACTGTTGGTGTGATAATTCATGATCACATATGATCAGCGCAATGTGTCCTAAAAGACAAAATAATTATCATCGCCTCCCAAAACAACATATATGACCATAAGACGTTACAGAAGTCATGTGACGTGAAACAGTTCCAGTTTGGTCAGGTTTAGGGAACAAAACTACCTGGTTAGGTTTAAGAAAAGACTGTGGTTTCGGGGGGGAAGGGGGCGGGGAGGGGTTGGGGGGCTTGATTTACAGAGGCCCTCTGTACTCACTGCAAGTGTAATCCATACTAAGCACGTCAGGGCTTCAAGCTGAGGAAGGAGGCATCCAGAGCCAGCATCTTGACCCTCAGGCTTACTTACATTAAGGCCATAGTAGACGATTACCTAGCTACTGACCTTAATCCGCTTTAGGGCCGTTATGGCCAACTGGGTGGGAGACAGAGCAAATGTGTGCGGCCAGGTGTAACATGAGAGTGAGTCAGTTCTGCCAGCTAATGATGTGACAAAAGTTGATAGCTGTGTTGGTGGAGAGCAGCTTCAAATGGAAGCCCTTTTCTGCCAATAAAAGAAAAAAATAAATGAAAAGGTATGCATGATAAAGTCAAAAAGGGACAACATTTTGAATTACATCATAAATAAACAGTTATTTAGATCGGTGCTTCTTTTGGGACCTCTATCCTTTTAGGTTAATGTAATATCAATGTCTGTGGTTCTTTCTGTTGCAATGAGGTTGTCAAGTGATTCTTCCACTGAGGTCTGCGAGGCACAAAACCAACAATCATTTGAGCTTGTGGCCAAACTGGCATCTGCTTTTCTTAACTTTTGCATGAGCTTGTAATAATATTGGCTATTTGTTTTCCATGCAAACACACAGGCAAATAGAGAGAATATAGACAGAAACTCTCCTAGTGAAAAACAACAACACACTCTCAGCAGGAGAATTAGACTATGTTTACATGCCACTGGAAATAAACCAAGTGAAGAGAAAGGTTTTTAAGATTAGATTTATTTGGAATAACTAACTTTAAAACAGTGTGCAAAATGTTAAGGTACTTCAATGCTGACACATAACCTTGCTGGTTTGAAACAAAATTATTATGTTTAAGTTAATTGATTTTTCAGTTTGACATGAGTCAATAAAGAACTTGCAAAGTGTAACAGAAAAAAACCTGCCATTGTAGCTTTACCAAGTTATTTTCGTTTTCATCAAGCAGAAATTCAATCTGAATTAAAGCTGCAAGCAGCGTTGAACGGGTGCTCGCCTCTACGTCTGCGAGCCTCTAGGGGAGTGACAGTTGCATCCTTGGCACGGGAAGTTGGCTGACATGGCTCTGAGAATCAGGCACTGCATGAAGGAGTTCACAAGTTTCTAAAGGTCATTGATTTTAGAGAGAGAGAGAGAGAGAGATTATTGATGATCAATTGCTCATTAATTCTTAAAATTAACAAAAAGGGTGACATCTCAAATTTAGCCTGCAAGACACACTGAGATTTCAGGCACAACAAACTGAAGAACTGAACCCCTAAATGTGTCCCTTATATCAACTGGTCCTGATACTGATCAAATAACAGTCAATACTGTTCAAATGTGACAAATACAAAAATATCAGATTTGATTAGTTAATCCCAAACTTCACACAGCTAGATGAAAAGCAACAGGTTGTATTAGGAGAAGGAGGTGCAGCATACTTAGCTGCACAATATGTGACTGCATGTCGCAGACTGACGGACAAAAACGTCACTGAATGCCTGGTGTCTTACGACACGATGACAAAACAAACTGACCACATCATGGACCCAGAAGACATCCATTCTTTATCGGAAGAGGTGGGCTCTACGACTGAGAGGTAAAATGAGCCATAAAAGACTCTGTGGATCATAAACGAAGACAATTTGCCTGCTGTACTTTCCTGTCATGGCTGAGCAGTCAGAAACCATTGCTAACCTCAGGACGAGTTTGTCTTATTTTAATGTATTTCTATGTAAATTACTCTGAATTGCCTTGTGTCTGACTGATGTAAATAAACTTACCTTGCCTTGTACAGGGATCCAAACCAAACCCTGTGTTTACTGACTGTACCTGGCAGCCCACACTGTATCCAGAGACGCTGCACAAAGGAGCAGGTGGGGTAGGTAAAATGTTGCTTCTAAAGAAATCCAGTGCGTGTCTCCCTCTAAATACACCTAGTGAAAAAAATAGAAAATCAATATGTGGCCGTCAGCATTGATAATTATCCAAATTATAATTATGGGAAACATTGTTTTCGCCTTCACCCCCAGACAAAGCAGTCTCTCCCAACGTTTTAACTAATATCATATTCAACAGCAGCAAGCAGCGTGTTTTTTACTAAACATAACATCTCTTAACGCCTTTGGCTGAAATAAAAAAACTAAAGCAAGTACATCCTTTTGAACTACTGTTTTTCTAACATGAACACAGCATGTTTATAAGAGCAGTATTCAGTATTTTTACAAAACGTTACGTTAACACCACCCTCTCCCAGCGAGTCCAAGCGAGTTTCTTTCTGTAAGTTCCACGTTGCTGTGCTTCTTTAGCAGATGCTTCAGTAAATTAATTGTCGCACAGAGTTTACACTAGACGACAATGCTCTTTGCATCTTAGACTGTGACACAATAATGGCAGTAGCTACTTACAGCTGTGGAAAGAACGCCTCTCTCCCTCGTTCTCCATTCTTCACTTCAAGGATGGTGTGTTCTCTAACGCAGTAACAGCGTTACTTGGATTAGTAACTGTAATAACATTACTGTTTTAGCAAAGTAATCCATTACAGTATTGGGAAAAGTACTAATATTATGTTACTGCTCAACACTGAAGCTAACCACCTACTCCACCGACTCCAGATATATCACATCCTAGTCAGCAACATGAGACTGATATCCACCTTCTCATCTAACTCTTGGAAAGTGTGTCTATTCCTTTAACAAAGCAAAACATGCACATCAGGAGGGGGTCGCATTATTCAGGTGTCAACAGACAAGTCGGCAAGACAGACCCTTCAGACAGCAGCTGCTGTCATTTACAATGCAATTAAGTAATGATGAAATTGAGTAACTGACATATGAAATAATGTGTGTTACCATAATAAGTGTACTACCAATTTTAATTGGACAGATACGTAATATTTCTTCCAATGACAAAAAAAGAAAAGAAACAATAGCCCAAAAAAATGTCCAATAACATAATTCCAATAATCCTCCCTGTCCCCCTGAAGAGAATGAAATGGAGTGGAAAGAAAAGAGGAATGTGACCTAACTGTCACGGCTGCACACTGGATGGATGGATGGATGGATGGATGGATGGATGGATGGATGGATGGATGGATGGATGGATGGATGGATGGATGGATGGATGGATGGATAGGTAGAAAGATGCTTTATTGTCATTGCACGTTAAACACAATGAAATTTGGTTTGGCAGCAGATAGGAGGGGCAGGGGGAGACCAGGGTCGGGTGAGGAGTTGCCTGGAGACTGACGAAGAAGGATGTAGGTGTGGAAGGAGCCGAGGATGAGAGTTTGCCCGGGGCACATCGATTAAACACGTGGGGGGGGGGTATTGACCCCGGGGGCCATGGCGCTGTCAGGAGTATTTAGCCTGGTTTGGCTGCAAGCTCTCCCCTGTGGTTTTCATCAGTCTCACAGGGACAGGCTTCTGTCAGGCAGAACTGACAGCATACACACTACCAGGAGCGCACCTGCTGACACACTGCCAGCGACAGAATTCCTAGAGAGACGTTCAGGATTTGTCTATTGTACAAACTCTGTTTGTTGTTATAGTTTTCATGCCTCTCAGTAATAAGAACGCTTTACTTATCAACTGATTCAAATCCGTATGTGGCAACAGACACAGCCTTAGAATGGAGAGGATTTGGGCAATTACATAAGCAATCAAACAGGTTTAAAAACTACAGTTAAAAACTACCTCAGTTTAATCATACTGTCTGAATCACATATTTGGATATGATGGCAAACAGTTAACATCCAGTAGTTATTGAAGAGATCATATGACTCCTGTTGCGCACACACATACTGTAGTTTCACAATGCAATGGACAGCTGTATCACACATTTACTGTGCATCCTCTTTCAGTTTGCTTTAAAATCGGTTATTTTTAGAGAATTTAAAACCTGTCTTGGGGTGTCCTGATGGCCTAGAGGTTAAGGCAACATCCCGGGTTTGTGTCCAGCTGGAGGCCTTTGTTGCACGTCATTCCCTGTCTCTTTCTCTCAGAGCTGGCCCTAATCTTCCCTAATCAAAATTGAGTTAGAGGGCCCTCTGAATGTTGTGTGTGGCAAAGAAGAAGCATCTCTTATTTTTCAGAAAGATCTGATGCATCTTTTATGTTTTCATCCTGCTGTCTTTGTTGTTTAGCACCAAAACACCAAAGCACATTCCTTATATGTGAAAACCTACTTGGCAATAAAGCTGATTGTAATGGAAAAACAATAACTACCCTATTACTATCAAGACCAAACTGAGCAGCCTGACCCATCAGCCGCTAGGGCAGCTGATTTGCAATTATAAACAACTTCATTAATAACCATATGCTTATTATGATGCTTGATAGAGAAAGCTGTTTTTCCTTTTATTTTATTCTTTTATATTTTACTTCTTTTGTGCAAAATTCTCATTCAATTCTCGGTGCGCAACATGTCATTTGCTAATTTAAGTTGAAGTAGCTGGACGCAAAACTCTTTATTTGCTAGGCTAGATCAAACCCTAACTAGCTGGATGCAAAACATGTGGTTTGGTCATTGGCAAGCTGACTGCAAAATATGCACCTAAAGACGCTGGTTGTGGAAAAACATAATTTGCTCCAAAATAACTCCAGCAATCTTATGTATGCTGAGATCTCATTATTCAGGAAACCAACATGTTGAGCCACACTTCTATCTATCTATATATAAACTGTAATAAAATCTGGAGCTTAACTAGAGTCAAATGTTGTCAAATGTTTCCTTGCATGGATAAGGTGAGAGACATGTAGGGATGGACGGCAGAAGATAAATAATAAGACTTAAGGAAGGAGTGAGAGAGAAGGAGGGGGAGAGGAAACAATGTGGTTAACAGGAATGGCAGAGAAACATTATTTTAAGTCATAGTCATCTTTGCTTCAAGTAGATGGAGGGCGTCTCCATAAGCCCCGAGCTCTGCTCAAAAGCATGAGGAAGCCTAGAAAGCCTGCTTTGAGTGTGCCTCAGAGAAACGAAAAGCGTAATCTACTTTCCCTCACTCTCCCTCCCCCTGAAGCATAACAAAGAGCCTGGGTAGAGTGTTTGTGATGCTAATTCTGCAGGAATAAATATGCAACACAATTTTCAGATGCTTAAAGAGCGAAGGAAAGACGAAGAAGAACGGTGATGGAAAAAGAAACGGTGCTTTAGGGGGCTGCCAGGAGGGAGTAGACTAATCCGTTAACATATCCAGTGTATGAAGGAAACGGGAAATTGGAACATGTTGCTGATGAAATGGGAGAAAAGGCTGAATTGAACGAAGAGCAGCCAATCTCAGGTGTTAAAGCATTACCTGGTGACTGGGCAGTGGCTTAGTTCTGCTCATCCTGTATGAGATGGATGACTCTTGTCTCACTGGAACAATGCACATCTGAAAGTCTACATGATGCCGAATCCCGCGGGACAGCTCTTATCCTTAGAAACACAGCTGCAGCCATCAGTCAGCGTGTTAAAAGCCTTAATAATATGGGGCAAAGTACTAAACATGCCCAGTTGTCTCAGAATAAAACTTTATCTCTCTGTTAATCCTTGGGCGGCCTGTTTCTCTTTTCTCCTCCCAGCTGCCTCTATCCTCATGCACAGCTCCCCCTGAATAAGCTACAGTGTATACACTAGGACTGAATGACTAGAGGAAAATGGTTAAATGAGATTTTTCAGGCCAATATTGTGATCAAATTTTGTAAATTCAAATACTGGCCTGTAATTCTGGTCTACATGGTAGTAAACAAGATATGCTTTGTACTAATGGTTGTTGTTGAGGTTCTCCCAGGGTTACCAAAGGGTCAAGTAAAGTTTTTTCTTTAGAAAATGGAATATCACTGGTGGTATAGTAGCGTTACACGTTATTATTAAAATATAACCATAGCTTAAAAAACAGCAGCATATCTGTCCACTGGATAAGAATAATGACAAACTGCTGATGAATAAAAATGTTTTATATTAGACTACTGAACCTAATGATATTGTTGACCAACTGCTTCACCGCCCTGAGTGCTGAAAATATTAAGAGGTTTTAAGTTTCTCTCACTTAATAAATCCTTATTCCATTTTCACTAAGGCTCTCTGTTGACATGAGGAGATCACGTGATTTCTCTAGCCTTAAAAGATCAAAATAATAGATCTAATAGTAATGTTTCTTCTTTGATGGAACCATCTTTGATCAAGCATAACTAATACAGAAAACTGGCATTCAGAGAGCATAATTAAAATAAACTATTGACATCATAGCATTTCTTTGTTGTTACTGCCATCTCACAGAACTTCAATATTATTAAGACTTTCTTAACAGTTGTGATAATAACTGGTGAAATCAGCTGCAGGCAGCTGAAATTGTCATCTACAACGTAAGATAAATAAGACCATGTAAGTAATAATTAAGGTTGTAGCTGGTGCAATTTAAAAATTGTACTCTTTCAAATTGCAGTTTAAACATACAAATCAAGATAAATTGGTCAGCCCTACTACACATAGAATAGTAATATGCATATATTATAAATGGCAGGGTTGCCCTCTGAGGAAAGGAAAAATGATAAATGGGTCTGAACTGGAACCAGCATCAATGTGGGAGAAACAAAAATGAGATTTAAACCTAATTTGAATAACCCAAATCTAAGATGATATACTGCGGAGCATACAGAGGGGATAGCCCAATCCGTCAATCGAGGGGAAGACGAGGGAGGTGGGGGTGTTTAAGAGGCGAGAATAGGGCGAAGAGATGAAAGGAGGGAGAGGGGATCGAGATGAGAGGCGGGGAGGCTGGAGAGGTGAGCGGAGAGGATCGAGAGGGAGGAGGAGGTGGGTGAAGGAGATAGCAGCGAGAAGATTAAAGCTACTTCCGTTCGGTGTTGGCCCAATTAATGGTTAACCAAATGCCCAAGCACGGAAAGATCCTCTCCCCTCCTCTTATCCCTTTCAACCCTTCTCAGGGCCACACACAGCAACGTGGCAAGAAGACGCTGCAGATGAAATATTTACAAAAGGCAATCATTTGTTTATATCCCTGACAGGAATAATTGTGATTAATGTTTTATTCATGCCGTATTGTTTATTGTCTCCAATCTGAAGAGAATAGGTCGCCTTTTGAATGTCAACTGAGACGGCCAATTATGGAAGTGTGATCCTTTTGTTGCTGCAGCATGTTTGAGAGTGAGCCTTTTGTGGCTTGTCTTTCAAAGAAACAAGGAGCCTTCGTTTGTTCTGCCGGAGGGGGGCTAGTGTCACCGTCTCTCCTAATTGGCTGACACTGAGCCTTCATGATAGGTGGGGTGCTGAGGCGGAGGAGGCGAAGAAGAAAAGGAAAGGATGGAGGTAGGGGGAGGGAGGCCCAAAGGTATACAAGGAGGTGGTAAAGACAGTGTGTAAAGCGTGTTTACTGAGCCGTGCTGATCAGAAGCGACGTTCAGTTTAACTGTGTTGACAGGCAAAAATGCTACATAGCAAGCATGCGCAATTATATGGGAGTTAGTTCACAGGAGTCCTAGCTGAGACGAGCTGCATTCAGAGCAGTTTAGCATAAGAGATTCCAAATTCAGTAGTTGAGCAATGTGATAATTAGATAGAGATCACCCAATTCTCAATTTGAATAAAACACTGGCCCGGTCAGTACATCCAAATCACGCACACAGCTGTTGAGTACCAAAAGTTGGCTCTGTTCAGATTTGTATTGTTGTTTATTTTTTCGGAAACTGGTAATAAACGATAAATCTATTACCATAGTCACAGTGGAAGAAGAGGTATTCAGAGGATTTACTTACAGGTTTACAGGTATTTTGGCTGATAAGACCTCGCATTGTTTAATACCTGTCTGACTACAGGGATAACCTTGGTGAGTAACATATTATCACAACTGATAACCATAATGGCCTAAACAGTCTGCTTTTTACTGTAAAGTCCTAGCAGATCAAACTTGGATTAATGTAGGCTAAGAAACAGATGCCAGCTGACACCAGTGCACATTTGAATAAGCTTTGATTCACACAGGTACCTCTTCATTCACTTAATAATAAATCTGAAAGCCTTTGAGCATACCCACCATGCATCATACATATAACATGATTTTAGAGCTTGTTTGAAGTGAGAACAGCTGCGGAGGCTGCTTCACAACATTAGCACTGGTGACTCTATTAGTCTTGAAGGCTTTACAATGTAGGGAGGAAGTTGCACTTTACTAAAAGCCTTTCCGTTCACACGTCGAGGGATACTAATGAGACAAGTGAAAATTCCACTGCTGTGTTTCCTATTCTATGGGAGTCTATTTCTGCCCAGAAACAAAACAAAAAACAGAGGTATAACAGAGTTAGACATGGTCAAATAAATCATTTTTTGAATTTTTAGATTTACAAAGTCAAAATTATGAGATTACGAGATGATTTGTTAAACTTAACAAACAAGAAACTATCAAATCTATGTTACACTAAAGATAATAAGTCAAAACGTATATACTAAAGAACATATACTAAATCAAAATATTAAAACATCAAAAGTTTGAATTACAGAGACAAAATTACAAAGTCAAAAGAAATTAAATTATGAGATTATTCAAAGAGGTAATACTTTACAGTACAGCATGTAATAACATGGTAATAGTGGTGTAATAATTTGTAATACCATTTAATCACTAAAGTAATAACCAGGTAATATTAGACTTGAGTTTAGGTAATAATATAAAAAGGGCCCAAAATGGGTAATTATGGGGAAACATTTAAAGATGGCAACAGATAAATGCCAGGACAATCTTACCCAGATACACCAGTGTCTAATACTAAGCTATCACATGGTTATGACTTTGGTAATTACATCTTTATTTTCAAACTATTATCTCACTATTACGTTATTACCGAGCTGTATTGTAAAGTGATACCCTTATGTTGTATCACACTACCTGTGCCATCACTGCTCTGATGGCAACAATTGCTTAAATTAATATTAGCTATCAAAATGTCCTTTCTGTGTTATTGTACAATTTTTAGTTACATAAAAATAGCTTTACAAGCTTGACCTCCTACCTACTGACATTATTCATGTTTCATATGTATTGCTGTGTGCACACTGTGAGCTCTCTAAACAAAAAACATCCATACAGGCCTATCTATGCAAACACAGCGAGACGAGAGCCTTAACGTAGTGTAAAGCCTAGTATTTTAACATCAGTGGGGTCCCCAAACAGCAGAAGAAAGACACGTTCCTTAGTATGTTAACCATTTCGTATTTAAATAGCCCATTCTGACATTATGTATTATGTATGGGGTGTCTAGTGGATGGAAAGCAGGTTTTTAAATACATTTTTAGTTTATGTGTTAATAAACTAAAAATGTAGTGTGAAACCACTGTCACCGATGTCCATCAAGCTCTATTACTGTGGAGCAAAACACTAGCCAGAAAAAAAACACAGTGCTCACTGATGATATTATGTCAAATGAACAGATGGAGCCAGTGTAGAAGTTTATTATTTACAAAATTATATCTCAGGCAGTCGGTATCTGTAACTGTAAATATGTTAATATACTTATAAAAAGCTAATATACTGTGAATATGATCCTAAAGCAAAAATTCAAACAAGATGAAGCTAGAATAAGCCTACAAAAATGGTGTATACTTCTATAGAAAATACATTTAACTCCAATTGCAACTATCGCTTTTGTAAGTAGGTAAATTATTTTCAGCTTCCTCACGCATGATTGCCAGCACACCCAACCACTACCTCTTAACCTTTTACTGCCCTTGCTGGTGGTGGGCCCACACAGTGGTGGTTCCATGTTACATCTTCAGGCTGAACCTGGATATAGCCCCAGCCACTGTATCCAAATCAGATACAGGTCACATTTTTTAAATATGCAACCTCAGTCCGGACAGTCGGATCTAAATTCATGTGACTCTGACATCACTCTAGTGCGACCGTCATTGCAATTCGGCGCTAGCACACTGGAGTCTGATATGGGCCACATTAAACAAATTATGTGAACAGTTCAAATCTGGGCAATAAATAGCAACTGAGCGTTAAGGCCTGCAGCGTGAACATAGCTTTAGTCTTCACTGTTCTGGAACATTGTAGCAAAGCTCTTAATTTACCTGTTGATTTACCGCAACGCAAATCTATGGTCATGACTTTTGCAGGGTGGCAGGGCCCACACTTAAAGATAGGGGGACAGGCTCAGACACCCTGAAGGAGCTTAGTGGGCAGACCCCAAAACGAAACAACCCTAGCTGAGATATGGCTGGTGAGAGGGATATCTGGGCTACATTGATTGGGACTGGACCCTCATATGTGACTGAAAATGGCGGACATGTAAACATAAGTTTTTACTACTATCAGATCGATTAAAACATACATTAACTATAGGTACCCCCCTTCATGTTGTTCATGGATGGACAGCGGGAAACTGAAGAAGACCAATGTGCAGTTTTGAAATTTCCCAGATAATGACAGCTGCATTCTACCACTAAAAGCAGGTAATGCAAAATGCACTGCAGGTCCAAGACAAGCATTTTTTTCACGATAAGCAAGCTCCCCCAAGACCTGTAGTTATGTTCTGATGCAGATATTTAATATGCAAATCTTGATATTTTGCCAGCCTTATCTAGATAAAAAAAATAGGCTTCAAACAACCACAGAGAACAACAAAGCAAGTAAACAAAATGCTACGAGAAACATGCACTTTAATGGATCCAAGCACACTGTGTAGCAGCGCTGACACTATGAGCAAAACAACAGATTGGTGTGGAAATTAAAAGGTAACAGAATATCTTTGAAAGTTGTCTTCGCAATCTTTTTCTTCTCTTTTCCTATCCAGTTCACCAGCTCTATGTCGGCTTCAGGATACAGTTTGTATTCTATGACTGAACTTGTGTTTATGTTGCAGTTCACACGACCAGATATACTATGGTGATGAAACCTTTTTAATGATTTAGTTGTTTATACTGATCTAGGCTTTTTTATGATTACTGAGACATGACTGTCCCCCAGGGGACACTGAATTGGCTATATTTCCAGGCCCTCTGAAAGAAAGAGTGGTATGGCTATTTTTTAGAAGTCAAGTCTTACAAGCCATTCCATTATTTATGGCAATTTTATTTACTTACTTACCCTTACTCTGCACCTTAAATAATTCATAGACATAAATTGTAATTAGTCTTAACTGTTGTTATAACTGTTAGTTGTATTTCTGAGTTTTCTGAGCTTTTACCCATTGTTGTATCTTTGCTTATTCTTGGTGATTTTAATATTTATGTATGTTGTACTTAGTTTTAGAAGCTGGTCTCTTTTAACCTAATTCAATCTGTTAAAGGGGACCTTAAATCTGAACGACAGTGGTAGGTCAGCAAGTCTGAAATAACACATAACGCCTCAAATGTCAATTTAACAGAAAGCAGTTAACGACGCAAAATCAGCTTATTTTGCCAAACTTATATCTAGAAATAACCAAGTTCTTTTTAAGCTATATAATTCTGCTACTAGTGATGCTTCCACCTTTATCCCTAAACTTGACCTGACCCAAAAACTTTCTTGCTCATTTTGTATATAAGGTGGAGAATATCTAGTCCCAAACTCAGTCGGACTTCTGCTTCTTTTACCCAGTTTCAACCCATTACCATTTCAGTAAGAGTACAGTCTCCCATATGAACTCCTCTTGCATCCTAGATATCATCCCCACTAAGCTGCTCAAGGAGGTACTTTCCATTGTTATCCCTGTTACCTCACACATTTTCAACAATTGTCTGGCCCCTGGTTCTTTTCCTGGGAGCTTGTAGCATGCCATTGTTCACCCATGGATAAAGAAACCTAATCTGGACCCAGTCCCCTTAAGTAATTATAGACCAATCTCCAAATTGTCTTTTTTATTTAAGGTTCCGGAGAAAGTAATTGCATCTCAAGTGATAACTTTCATGAATAATAATAGTGTCTGTTAACTAATTTCCAGTCTGGTTTTAGAGCACTCCACAGAACAGAGACAGCTCTTGTTGAAGTTACTAACGGCCTACTGCTGGCTGCAGACAGAGGTGACTGCTCAATTTTAGTTCTTTTAGAATTAACTGCCACCTTCGCTACTGTTGATCATGGTATCCTCTTGCATCGCTTGGAAACTTGGGTAGGAATCTTAACTGTTTATGCTCACACCTCTCCAACAGACGTTTTTCTGTCACTCTGGTTAATTCTACTTCCTCCATGGCTCAGCTGAGTTGTGGTGTCCCTCAAGGCTTCATTCGTGGACCCCTTCTTTTCTCTCTCTCTCTATATATATGCTGCCTCTTGGCCAGGTTATTTACCTGCCAGGGCTCCCTCTACCGTCTCAAGCTGGTACAAAATGCTACTGCTCAACTCGTTACCAGTTCCTAAATTTCTCCTACGGGGGATTAAAAAAGTTATATCTTATCTTAAGAGGCATGGTCATGTTACCCATGTGCTTGACTCAGTTAGAAATCAATTTTAAAAATGTTTTGCTCACTTTTAAGGCTGTGAATGACTTTAAATACATTTCAGATTTATTGACCTGAGAGTCTCAAAAGAATCCACACGAACAGGGGGAGATTCACAAATACACTGCTCAAAGAAATTAAAGGAACACTTAATCATTGTTGAAGAAACATTGTGAGCCAGGTTCAGATGTGATGGAGAAGTTTCAGAGACTAATAAAGACTTAACATATCATGGTTTGTTGAGCCCGGCCGAGGAGATACAGTGCCAGCATACAACATGTGAACACGTTGAGTGCCAACACCAAATCTGAAGGATAACATATTTTGGTCCCTTTTATGTTTCTCTCTTCCCCCTCGTGCCTGTAGGTTTCTCTATTCCTCTTTCACCTAGAACAACCAATCTATCTGATGTTTAGACTCCAATGCTTTTTCATATTGGAATCTATCACTATCCATGAGTTGTGCTCTAATCTGTGGAGCCAGTGAGTTCTTGTAAACAGTCTTGTAAGACTCGACCTTGTAAAATTCCCAGAGAACACTGATATCTGCTAGCCTGACGCCTGAGCTGACTCCACTGCAACATTATACTTTTTTTGCATCATCCAAAGCATGAGAGAAACTGTGGTTTCTGAATCTCATTCCTTTTCATGTTATTTTCATTAATTTCACAAATGATGCACATTGAAAATGCTTTTTAATTTGAGCAGGTAGACTTTCATTTGAAAAGATATACAACACAAGTCCCTCTTCAACAAACACAAATAAGATTAAGCATTTCAGTAAGTACCGTTTTAACCTTTTTAAAAACATCATGCCAGCAGACACTGTATTATTTATAATATACAACATCCCCTATGTCTTTGCCTCAAAAATAGTTGCATGCAGTGCCATGTGCCTTTGAAGAGTCTGATGTTGAGGTGTCCACTTTCTGGGGCCCTTCAAAAGGATTGTTGCACAGCGTCACACTCTCCTTAATGAATATCTGAACATCTCCGAGCCTTCTACAGCACCAGAAGCAGGTGCGTGGTGAGGAGGCCAAGAGTCCCAGTGTCTCCTGAAAAACTTCCAACGGTTTCATCAAGTGTCAGAGGACTTGCAACATCTGTTTGATTTCATCAGCGGGGGCAATGCGTGGGCTTTGACGTTCCCAGTGCTGCTGGAGCGCTCTGCGTGTCGCTCAGGCAGCTGCACAGACATCAACTGGCACGTCCTCGCTGCTTCTCTCCTCGTTGTCTGCTCTAATTGAGTAAACAGCATTACTCTAATAAGAATATCTGAGTGAATATCTGAGTTTAGGATCATAAGTAAACTACTGTGTGTCGAAAAAGTTTCAAATCAGAGGGAATCTGACAACGAAACAGCATCCAACACTGCTTTTGGGACTTTAATACACTGTTGCAGCAGGAGATCAGAAGCCCTGGAGCCTCACACCACTCAGCCATTATGACAGCCAGTGTGTAGAGGGAACATGGTGAACATATGGTCCCACTTATCCATCTGATTTCACACACTTCTGACATCAATCATCAATCGGTGCTATGTGTACTTGCAACAGAAATTAAGACTGGTTTGCACCAACAAGGATCAAAGGAAAGTAAAATTAGAAATATTGTAAGATCTGCTGATTCAAGATGGCTCTTCTAATTGCACCATGTTGCACCATTTAGATTTACATATTTACACTGAATTATCAAATAATACATTAAGTCACAGAGTCATATTGGAGTTAGGCTGGCCTGTAGTTATTAAACACTTCATCAACAGATGGTATTTCCGTGATCTAGGAGTGTATCTTTTAAATCCAATGTTTATCATAAAGTCATAAAGAGTTGTTAAGTGTACATAAGAAACAGGTTTATCTGGCAACCTGGCCTTGGAAGTCAAAGCAGAGACCCAAGTCAACAAGGATGTATCCCCCCAAGGCTGATATTTTCCTCAGGAGCTGGTAGAGGTTCTTCCTTCCACTGCATTTTACAAACGTGGATGTTTTAGATATACTTCATTAAAAAGTGTGAATGTGGGACCACAATGGTTTAACGGGCATTAATATTGTTATTGATTTCTTTCATATCTATGTAGACATAGAATATAAGTTATATGCTGATGGAGAAGTCAAACACTCTTTTATTTTTCTATATTTATTGCCCTGCACTGTTTGGCTATGTTCCTTTTCCAATGTAGTGAGTGTATTTGTTTTATTTGTTGTTTTTTTTCTACATATTGTCATATGTAGGCTAATACGTGCTTTAGAAATGAAGGTGTAAATTTAGCAAAGTTTGAAGGAGCACTGCCTGAACACCTTGTTTGCCTAAAAAGTGTTGTTCATTGTTCTTTTGTTTTGGGTATCCTGATAGTTTGAAAATAGAAAATACTATGCACTTGCAATGCGCTTGCTGTTTACGATGAGTGGTTGTCCATTTTCACCTGTCAAACCAGGGGTAACCTGTCTCCTGTGTTTTTTTTGCCCATGTTTGGATTTATTTTGGATTTCTATTCTGTGGATTTTTGCCTGCACCACTTTGTATTTGTTTGCCTTGTTTTGGACTCCTGCCTGCCTCTACACCGCATAAGCCTGTTCACCTTTTAGTTATTCTAAATAAATACTATAAACTGCATCTGCTCAGACTGGTATCCTGCATTTGGGTCCAAATTCCATGTTTTTCCTTCTTTAGAATTCGGATACCATGACAGTTATTAGTATCTACTTTCCCCTGATGTGCTGCTTCATGATCTTAAGCTACGTTATTTGATATATACCTGGAAGCAGGTTGGCAGTTTTTTAAAGGATATAATGTTCAGAGTGTTGCACATTACAGTGACAGTGTCCTCCTGGTGACAGAGACAGAAGGGGCAAAGAGCTGAGGGAGGCAGCGAAGGGAAGTAGTTCTTCCCTTTGGAAACCTGGTTTCAAAGCAGCAACCGGCCAAAAGCTGAATCATTCCATTAAATGTTTAATATTAAACATCTACCTACCACTTTATCTCCATTTAAATACGTTTGCATATTTTTGACAAGTTGGAACTGAATTTGAAGATGTGCATTTTAACTAAATTAAATTGGACATTCTAAATCAAATCAGTTTTTCATCCTCATGTGTGTGTGTGTGTGTGTGTTTGTGTGTGTGTGTGTGTGTGGGTTTGGGCATTCACATCTTTATGACTTTGACACAGAAAGCATTGGAGCCATATTTACGCTAACACGATATAAAAAACAGCTCACCCTGCATACTGTAGTTCATCCAGTTAGCAGATAGCTGCCATAAAGTCTCTGTAGCTATACAGTCACAGAGGCTGCGCCCTCCATCTCTTTGACCTCAGTGCTGCGACTGAATGAAAAGAACAATAAACCAGCAACTATTTTCTCTGTCAACAGTCATCTTTGAAGGTCATATTGCTGCTTTAATCCTGTTGGCTCGTTTCAGTGGCGCTCAGTTGGCCTGAGTTTCATTCTATTTGTCTATCCCCAAGGCTGGCTTTCTGCTGTGTCCTTGGACACTGTGCTCAACACTTCACAGCCAGTATGAGTGCCACACTCACGCACACATACAAGCACATACACTAACACACATGCATATTGCTCATACACATATCCACACACAGATCAGTAGTGGCCTTGGGGAGTGAGAGGTGTGAGCCAGAGGCATTTCTATCTAATACAGCTCTAACAGTTACTGTGTTTATTCCTGGATCAGTTTAACACCTTCTGCACACTGCTCACCCTCCACTCATCCCTCGCCCACTAGGAGCGAAAAGGCAGGAGGGTGGTGTGTTTCTATGACACCTTTGCTTGTGTCACCCCATGTGTGCATATGCCACTCCCAGGGGATCAGAGATGGGGTTTGATTTCCTCTCACCAAAGCCCTCCAACCTTATTGGGCGTTATTCTTATCCCAGCAGTTGGGATAAAGGGAGACTGTTCTCCTTTTGTCCCAGCAAGGAGGCTCCAAATTGGGTGTCAGGCATGACAACCAGATGTGTCAGAAGCTGATAGGGGCCAGTGCAGGCATAGTTCAAAGCAAGTTTTTGTCCCTTTTGCTTAACAGCAGCCCCTTTGGCCACAAGTGACAATTACAGGATAATAGTAAATACTAAAATGCAGTGTAACAGTAGCAAAAGTAGAAAAGAGTAAACGAACCGACTCAGTAATGCTGGTTACGCAGCACTACTAACACTAACCACCATATGCTACTGGTCATATAGGACCATGAGTGTAGCAGTGAGTATTGAACTGAGCAACTGGTTGGGTTTTAACATTAGCCACCATACTGACCATACCAGACCAAAAAGGACTGCAGTTAAAAATTAGCCAGCTGGATAACACATTTACAGCAATGTTTTGATGTTTAATGTGTGTTGTCCTTGAAATTTAATACATGTAACAGATTTGATAACTTGCCTAAAATTCCACCTGTTGAAGCCATAATAGTTTCAGTAACTTTCAGTCAATAAATCCTGAAGAACTGACTAGATCTCCGCGAGCGCTTTTTCCTTTAGTGGTGAGTCGCAAACCTCCAAAAAGACGTTAGTAAGAAGTAGAAAACGAGAAAGGAGTCGGTTCAGGGGCGGATTGGCCATCAGGAATTTTGGGAACAATCCCGAATGGCCGGTGCATTTCAGGCTGAACCGGCCAGTGTTCAAGAGTTTTTACGACCAAATTGGAACGTTTTTGCTGAAATCTGATTGGCTCAATGGATCGCAGATCAAAGGAGTTTACTTACATAGTGAAGTTGACAGCTACACACTGCATGCTGATTAGTCTTGGGGAAGATGTCTGTCTTAGGAACGTCCTTAAAATCACAACGTAGTCGCTTGGCCCCGCGGGGTTGCTCTGTGCTCCGGTGATCAGACAGTCGCATTCTGCGAGTAAACGGCAAGTGCTCTATGGATAGTAACCACGGCAACGACTTCTGTGCGCCACACAGCTGTAGCGTGTTTAACTTAAATTAAAATTATAGACGCTTTCATGGGACGCATTGCCAAGGTGACACGCCCAGCCCAAAGTTAACTTCCGTTCTGTTTGTTTAGTACTGGGTTTGTGTTTACTGGTTAATATAGTGAGTGATATCCAGTACAGTGTTTCCCATACATTCATTTGTTTGTGGCGGCTCACCACATTATCAGCGCTGACTGCCACATTTTGATTTCCATTTTCTTTTACTATTTAAGATGGGAAAACTTGTATTTGATTGCAGAGCTGCACTCCGCTCAGCTCAGCACCTCCTCTCACTCGCTCCCTCTCTCTCCCCTCTCTCTCTCTCTCTCTCTCTCCCGCAAACACACTGACAGCGGACCGGTCTGTGTATTGAATGGTTAGTATCATGAACACCGCTGCACAAATCCGTCCAACGTCAATGTCGGACATCCCGCCGCCGCGCTCGCCACAGTTACGCTCATTCTGTGGGAAACACTGCAGTAACTCAGACAGGTCGGTAGAAAAACATTCTTGTCTCAAATTTTTGTTCAATGGATCTGGTAGTGTGACCTTATCACATTTCAGGTTGGCCAAGTAACGTTTCTTTTCTTCGACTGGCAGCTAAGGTTATTTACTTGTTATGGATTGCTCGCGGAAGTCTGCTGGAAGTTAAGTTTGGGCCAGAGTAATGCACATGCGCAGTACCGTTTGTTTATGTTGTTACCGTTGAAAGCGTCTATAGCCTACATAACTTTACCTGATAGGCCTTCTAGTTCTAGTTTTGCGTGGATGCTCTGCCATGCGAATGCCCTGCTGTTGTTCTCCTGATAACAAGTGTCATTTACACTGGGGACGCTGGGGACATGTCCCCACCACATTTTGAAAGCATTTGCTAAAAGTTTTCTGAAAATTAGCTTGTAACAAGAAATGTTAACAAATAAAAATTATTAATATAGAAGAAACAGATCTGGCTTGTCCAAAAAAAAGTAACTTAAAAAAACAAGCTGCTGATTACTGCATTATTTTCGATAATTTTTTTTGTCACCAGCCACATGGATTTTGTTTCCCTTCATATAAATAAAGACATTTCCACTGTACATTGTTGCAGAAAATGTCACTAGAATGCAGGAAATTAAGAGTTTAATGCTCTAAATCTTCTGGGGGAAGACCCCAAGACCCAGTCGAATAGCCTATTTCATAAATGAATATTTCTTCTACATAGCACTGGAGTATCTTGTTATCTTGTTATTGTGACTCCAATATTGTGCATTATCACATCTCATTGAAATGTCCCCACCACTTTTCAACACAAAGTGACGCCCTTGCCTGTTTACTATTTAGTAAACAGTAATAGATTCTGGAAACTCACAAACAGCGAGGATCAGTCTCTCTTCCAATGATTTGTGCTGCGCGTCGCGTACAAAAAGTTCAAGACAATTCAACTTTGGCAGCGGGCAGGCGTGTGCGCAAGGCGATCACTTCACCTCACTCTAAAAGGGATACTTGCTACTGTTTCTGCTGCCCCCTGATAAAAGAAAAATGTTTCTGCTGATACCTGTTCAGAAAAAAAAACAAGATTTATAAATGTTAATGTTGCTCAGAAGCTGCCTGTTATGATGTTCTGATCATGGCTCTGGACTCTGGACTGATTACATTAAAAAAGTAGAGATTTACAAGAAATATTTTATTGCTACTGTGTAAAGGGAATACTGCTGGTAAAAAGCACCTTCAGTGTTTGCAAACCACATGTTTGTGCACTTTTGTGTATATAGCAGTACATTTAAATTAAAAGTGCGCAATACACTACTTTAAAATTCAGTATTCAACTTTGTGCATAACAATGCAATTAATCACAGAAAGTCATGCGAATAATCGCAAAAAATCGTTCTCTGCGCCTCCACATTGCGCTCGCATAAAAGGCCTCTCCGTCTCAAAGCCCCCAGGCTGTATTTCAGTCCCAGGACATCCCTGGCTAATGAAATTACTAAACTACACTAAAGAGTCTAAAGAAGCAAACAGAGGAAAAGAGAATCTGCACATCCAACCATACAAATAGTCATTTTTGCCGCAATCTGACTCAGCCTGCCGAATGAACGAAAGACTCAGAGGAGGACCCATGTGAGTGGTGAACGATTACTTCATTCCTGCTCCACAGTAGCTGTGCTGTCACGTGAAAAATGAACGACTCAAACCCAGAGACCCACAGTTATGAGTTGCAAACTAATCAATTCTATTTCCTGTGCTGACGGAGCCCATGCAGCAGCCGTGTGACGAGTGAACATACACTACACGTCCAAAACCATTCACGCATGCGCGAAAATGAACGAATTAGTTTCTCAGACTGCTCGTTCCTCCTCAGTCATGTACAAGATTAGGTCAAATGAACGAAAGGTTTTTTGAATGACGCAACACTTGTCAGTAACTTTCTACCATTGCTGTGTTTACAGGAACAAGATAAGCAGATGACAGCATCATTCCACATGTGAAGCACCAGAGTCCAGCTCTACAGAAGTCCCAGCTTCCAGTGTGGCCCTGCCAGCTCCTGCAGCTCACTGCTTTGCTCAGGTTTTTGTTTTTACTTTTACTCCACAACACCTGGATTTCAAATTATGACACTGGGTTCTTATACATAGGTTCTGTCGTTATACTGTTACAAGGCAGTACTTCCAGTCATACAAAACAACTTTTACATTTGTAACCTTTCAATATTGATTTTTCCATGAATGCAAGATATGATTTTAATTTGTTAAACTGTTGCTTTTGTATTAGAAATCATTTTTGATCAGACTAAATTTACTAAATAAAATCACATTAATAATCATTCTTTCTTATGTTAAATGAATATAGTGTGATCTAAATATAACAAAATATGATAGCTGTAAATGAAAATATAGAGACGGTATTATAGGTTAACATTTTGCATGTATGTTAGTAAAAACTAAAAAAAGAAAAGCTGATGTTATATATTTGTTTTATTTGGACATTTATTTAAGAAATGAATGTGACGTTCACAAAGAAGTTACTCTATTATGAAAACCAAAGAATTATCTGCACACTGAATAGTTTTGAAGGTAGAAAGTGAAAAAGTCCTGCACACAGAAATACACTGAATAATTGAATAATTATTTTTCAACATTTCACGTGAAACATGAAACATTTTTGGGAGCATTTTCATTTTTCAGCTTATACTAGACTGATGTCCCTTAGCAAGCAGCTTTATTGTTTGATATTTTATCTGTGTTGTATAATCAATTTGTCCTTGAAATTGACGGACAGAATCTGAAATCTAACATTTTTAGTCAGTAGTAAAGACAAAATGAGTTCAAATATATAGAGACTTTATTGCAATGTGATATAATAATAACATAATTTATATATATGTCCAAAGACACCTCTATGGACAACATATAAAACTAAATAGCAGAAAGGGAGAAAGCCTTTCCACGTCAGTCCACGCCATCAGATACAGAAATCCAGCACACTGAGGACCAGGTCTCTCTCTGCAGCTGTCTGGCACCAGGTGGGACATCTGATCCACTCTGTGAATATGGAAGGAAAATAAATGAGTAATAAATGTTGCAGGTAGTTAATGTAAATTATAAAGTTAACTATAAAAGATGTCTCAGTTTGGTTGACAGTACTGTTACGTCACATATTTGAGAGAAAGTGGAACAAGGGAGCAACACCTCGATATATAGATGACAGTCAATAATAATATTCAACAACATGTTTTTGTGTTGTCCTGACGACAGACAATGTATTAATAGCTGTCAAATGTCAAGTAGCCATAACAATAAATGCTGATCCATGGTACCTCAGCTCCACCCACAACCTGCCTCGTTGCCCATTTTTGGTTATCTAGGAGTGACGCGCTGTCAAGGTGCGACGATCAGCTCCACCTAAAAAAGGGCTTCAAAACGGCTCTTCGGAAACTAACGGGTGATGTCACGGACACTACGTCCATTGTTTTATACAGTCTATGGTCCATATGTGACGAGTCGGGGAGTGAGAACGGGTTGAGTTGGTTGCATTGCTTTGGACGACCAACTGGAAATGTTGGTTTTTGCCAATAAAGGTTGGAATTGTATCATCTTTAAGCCCTTATTTAGGTAATAAAAACTGCTTATTTGCTGCTAAATGTTGTGGTTTTAGCGTGTAGTCCTCTAGGTCTTTCCTGGAAGAGAAAATCCTCTGGCACACAGGAAGTGATGGTTTTTGCATTTCTTGTTTGTTTGACATAAACACAAGACAAAGACATTTTATTATATTAAAACTGAGACAAAATCTGATCCAAATCTGAGACTGTTAATATTAGGCTCATTAAAGTATAAAATTGTCTTTACATCTAATCATTAATACATTACACATGTTCATGGGAAAAGGAGATGGAGTGACCCACTAAGATGGATAAATACACACAAGATATACTCAAGGCACTATACGATACGATAGAGAGAGAGCGCTCAGAGCTGAGTCGTGGGAGATGGCTGGTTTTTATTCTGAGGTAAATGCAGCCAAGCATACCCTGTAAATGTCTTATCAAAATAAAAACCAGACTCAGAGCCTTCAGCAATGCTAGCAGCTTTGTGAGGCTGTACATAGACACAGCAGTGTTTTGAGCTTCATGCTAAATGCACACACAGTGGAAACACATTTCCCCTTTGGAGACAATAGGATAAATCAATGTAAATGCTAACCTTAGTGTGCATAATGCTCACCTCACAGTGACAATGTTAACATGTTGATGTTTAGCAGGTATAATGTTTACCTTAACTGCCGACCTGTCCAGGGTGTATCCCGCCTTGCGACCGATGTCAGCTGGGATTGGCTCCAGCCCCCCCGTGACCTTGTACGCAGGATAAGCAGTTGACGGTGGATGGATGGATGGATGTTTACCTTATTCACCATCTTAGTTTATTTGCAATTTAGCACTATACACAAAGTACAACTGAGCCTGATGGGAATGGCATTAAAGTACTCGACAGATTTAAAATAAAACCTGAGAATGGTGCTAGATGAAAACTCAGGGGATCAAAGTTATTTCAATTTATCCTCAACCAGTAATGTCTGAACCAAGCTTCATGACAGTACAAACAGTATATTTCACTCTGAACCACAAATGTTGCACTAGATAAAAAGTCAGAGTCTCACTAAAGTCAGTAGGATCCCTCCTCTGGGGATCATGAATGGCTGTGTAAAACTTCATGGAAAAACAAAGACAAAGTGAAGAACTACTTTGCTAGTTTTAAACGGAACAGAATGACTTTCAGAGCAGTCATATTAACACTGAGCCCAGGATAAAACCTGCATACACATCCTATTTGTTTATTTAAATGCCTGTTACAAATGCCAAAATATTACTGTTCTGTGTGGATAAACAGACACGGCACATTCCTTCCACACAGTGCAGCTCTAGCAAATCCAGATGTGTGGCTATAAGACAAAGATGGCTTATGAATGGGTCTGGCAGTAGAGATGTGTGTATGTGTGCGTTTGCGTGTGAGTGTGTGTGTGAATTCTTGCTATTTCACAGTTTTTGCAATGCCATACTTAGGCAAGATTCTTAAGGGATCACATTTAATTATTTATTGTCTATACTTTCAGACATTACATTCTTCTTCTAATGAGAAATCAACACAAATATCAGCCCTAGCATGTTTTTGTTTTATGTTAAATTTAAAAAATCATATCTCTTATGCAAGGCCAGATTGCGGTGGGTCCAGAAGATGCCCCTCTGCCCAGCAAAGTTTTCCAGCTCCTCCATTATATTCATTAAAAATGAATACAAAATGAAAAGCGATTCAGGGGGAGCACTTCTTCAGAAACCACTCAGAACCATATGCTGAAGGGAGGTGTGTGGGGGGATTCTGTTCAGATTTGCAGTGGAGGCCGAAGCTTCTAAGAAAGTTCTAAGCTCCTGGAGAACTGTAGGAGGCAGAGGGAAGAGGAGAGAATGATTGAAAGAGAAGAGGAAAAAATAGGTCACAGCTGTTCTCTATCTTTCCCCTGCGCCCCCCCACCACCACTCCAACGCACATACACACACACAACACTTGGAGCAGTCTGCTTAGCCCCAGACCTCACGTTCCATGTGTTTATTTTGTAGGTGCGGGGGGGAAGAAACTCTACATTCCACAGGACACATGATCTGCTGGTCAAAGGAGGAGGAGGAGGAGGAAGGACAACACTGATGTTTATCCGTGCAGTGCTGTCTGCAGTGCTGGGAAGTAGTGTCCCCATGTGGAAATGGTTTAACTACATTTTACACTTCTTTAGTTCAGCTAAAACTGAGGCAAACAGGTTTCCTTTGCTCATCAGACACAAGATGCTGATTTCATACCGTTTCATAGACTGTAAATGTAGAATTTAAGCTTTTAGGTCTAATCAAACCCTGTCAAATTGAAACAAGGGAAATGTAACCTCAATCCTAATGTTCCTTCATATGGCTGCAAGACAAAAAGGTTTGGAAAAAAAGGATAGATCTATGGACACACTTGATTAATAAGAGAAAGGAAAACAAAATGCACTTTAGTGGACACACGGAGACGCCCTGTGGCTGCAAATTAAGTGGGAAGATTACAATCAACTCAGTCAGTTTTACTGGGCATTCAGCTACGTCAACTTGTGCCAAATTTGCTAGCAAACCACATTGACTTAGCCCAGCTGGAAGTCAGTTTTTTTCGCAAAAGAGTAGTTTTCAGTAGCAAATGAATGAATTAGCCACTTTGGCTTAGCCAACATCAGTTCACTAGATTCAAAGCTGAGTGAAACACGCAGGGCTTGACAATTTACTTTAAACTGGGACAAGTACACTTTTTAGTCGGACAAATGAAATGCTTTACTATATATTGTCCTATCCAAGTAAGGTTAAAATCAAGGGAAACTGGACTTCGTTGAAGATAATCGAAGCTGGACTTCAACCAAGTCCAGTTGCACTTTTTACCTTCCTTGAATATCTATGACCTGGATGACTGAGAACCTTCATAGGCATATTGTCCTATCGTTAGAGTGAAACATATGGTGAACATCTGTGTTGGTTTTTCAGGCCTGTTCCCCAGTGTGTCTAAATGCGCATCTCGTGTTGCTGCTGTAACAGTTAAAGCCTGCAATGTTATTTATTTATTTATTTGGACAAGCAACTTTTTTTTTATTATGCTTGACCCATTTTCACTTGCTTGTCCCTACCAGAATAAGCTTAAAGGTACCATATAATGCTCATTTTCAGGTTCATACTTATATTTAGGTTTTCTACTAGAAAATGTTTACATGCTTTAATGTTTGAAAAACACATTATATTTCTCATACTGTCCACTGCTTCAGCGTCTTTTTTTCACCCTCTGTCTGAACACTTTTTAGCTCCTGTCTCTTTAAGGCCCCACTCCCAAGCAAGCACACTTGCTTCTAATTGGCCAACTTGGAGAAAATATTTTCTCTCTGATGTCTTCTGGCTGCTTTGCCTCCACTTCTGCCGATTTATGGAGTTTATATGTTACTAGTTACTTTAGCAGCTAACTACTGCTAACAGCAGCTGCTACTAAGTTAGCTACTGAGTTAGCCGTGCAGCTAGCCATCCTATTGCTGATCCTGGAAGCTGGGAGCTTAGAGCTCCGGGGTTGTGTTGGTGCTCTCTTGCATGTTTCACAGGAAATCTGCAATTCCACATCATAATTACAGCTCTATACTTAACAGACAGGCATAAGATTGTTAACCATTTGAACACCTAACTCCCAAAACAAAAGCAAAGAAGCAAAAGTGCATACATTAAAAAGAGTTAACACAGCCCTAACAGCAGTTTTTCTTGAGCTGTCTTGTTGAAAGGTGTCGGTTTGTTCCACCTCTGAGAGATGTCACAGGGTCCAGTACACTTCTGCATCACTTACAGACTGTATAAAAGAAGTGGACGTAGTCACACGTTGGTTTGTGGACTGCCGTTGTTAAGCCTCGATTTTGGCCAATTGGGCACCGCCATGTTGAGTTTTTGCAACCGGCAGCATCGGATGTGACCATATTTGGACGAGACGGTGGAGCTAACGGCCGCGTGTGGAACTAGCTAGCTTGCTTAGCTAGGTGCATCTGTAATTCATGTTAACTGTCAGTTTAACAGGGCTTACAACTTTCTCTGGCAAACAACAGGCTTAAAACAAAATGTACTCACCAGAGAAAGTGAACAGCCAACTCCTAATAAGCTTTTTCAACAGCGCTGGTAAAATTTACACAGTGCCGTAGTTATGAGTCGGCTCTAGCCTGATTGAGAGGTCGCCATGGTAATGACTTGTCAATCATAGATAATCCAGCCCTGAA
Source organism: Micropterus dolomieu (assembly GCF_021292245.1). Taxonomy (NCBI): domain Eukaryota; kingdom Metazoa; phylum Chordata; class Actinopteri; order Centrarchiformes; family Centrarchidae; genus Micropterus; species Micropterus dolomieu. Next base: position 3,294,405 of record NC_060168.1, on the reverse strand, counting down.
GCATACTCTGCTTTCTGGTCTAATTTCCCCTAAATGGGACCATAATTTACTAAATGAACATCATGCTGTTTTGAAGAAGACTTGAAACTAGCGACTGAGACCATAAACTAGGAAAGTGTTTACTGAGGTAATAAATCAGGTGAGAAGTAGGGTCATTTTACCATTATTTCTAATGTAGCCAGACTTCTTTTTGCAACCAGAAGAGTCGTCCCCTGCTGGCCGTTCAATAGAAGGCAGGTTTAAGGGACTTCTGCGTTCTCCTCAGGTTTCTGGACGGAAGCTTCCCGCTTGGTATCACTGCAGCAGAGGAAGACATTAAACCACAAGAAATCAGCAAAAACAAGATCAGGGGATGTTAAGTTACTCTTTAATGGGGGTGTCCAGCCTCCAGGTGTGTGTAAAGTTATTAATTGTAATAAAGAGTAAGTTAACTTTTGTTGCACACACAATGGTTATATCACCACAATATCACCACTGATCCTCATAAAAGTGTAAATGGATGTAGGAAGGTTGGCAAGGAGGTGGAGGAAGGTTTAAAGTGGTTCCTTATGGCTATTCCCACCCCTCCCAAACCACTACTACCCCCATACTCTCTCCCTTACACATATGGGTCCCCTGCCCCTCAACTGGGGACACTGGCTAACTGTTTATCTAGGATTTGATAGTGAGCAGTTTATCTTTCCATCTGTCGCCATGTTCCTTCTCTGTCTCTTTGCACACATGCGTTAATGTGGTGTATATATGTATGCATGCGTGTATGTACATAAATATTACAGTGATTGCAGTTTTTACATCAGAATGGTCTTATGAGTCTGAAAACTTGTCCTTCAATGAGATCCTGATTTTTGCTAGCTAAAGGGCTGCTGTGTTGCTGCTGACCCTGACCTATGGCATTTCTGTGGAAGGGGAAAAAGAAAAATATGAATTTCAATACAGGAAACACTGGTGGAAGATATATTCAGGTTTTTTATTTAGGTATACGTTTTTTATATAATACTTTGTAACAAAATACACACAATACAAGTCATACATTCAATACTTACTTAGAAAAGTCAACAAAATTGACTGAAATGTAAAATTAATTCAGAAAGGCCTCTCTCAATGTTCTAATATTGGATTATTACTACTCATGCATAAACATGTAAGAAGCCTTTTAATGTTTAGTATATCAGGGGGGAGCTAATTTGAATAACTTTATAAACTGTTAGGCTGTTATATCTGAACCAATGCATCATAAGTTTGGAATGTAAAGTTTTAATCTACAAAGTAATTACTGCTGTTTGTAGAGGAGTCAAAAGTCCTGTATTTCCCTCTGAAATGTAGTGAGCTACAAACATAAAGTAGCATAAAATGAAAATACTACAAGATACAAATACAAATAATTGACCAAGATGACGGTGCATGCACAACATGGACTAAAAACTCATCTGTTCAGACTACACTGTGTTTCCAAATGTATCACTTGAA
>NC_060168.1:3274428-3292918 GCF_021292245.1 Micropterus dolomieu | reverse complement strand
CTGATTGACAATCAATTTCACATGCTGTTGTGCAAATGGAATAGACAGCAGGTGGAAATTATAGGCAATTAGCAAGACACCCCCAATAAAGGAGTGGTTCTGCAGGTGGTGACCACAGACCACTTCTCAGTTCCTATGCTTCCTGGCTGATGTTTTGGTCACTTTTGAATGCTGGCGGTGCTTTCACTCTAGTGGTAGCATGAGACGGAGTCTACAACCCACACAAGTGGCTCAGGTAGTGCAGCTCATCCAGGATGGCACATCAATGCGAGCTGTGGCAAGAAGGTTTGCTGTGTCTGTCAGCGTAGTGTCCAGAGCATGAAGGCGCTACCAGGAGACAGACCAGTACATCAGGAGATGTGGAGGAGGCCGTAGGAGGACAACAACCCAGCAGCAGGACCGCTACCTCCACCTTTGTGCAAGGTGGAACACTGCCAGAGCCCTGCAAAATGACCTCCAACAGGCCACAAATGTGCATGTGTCTGCTCAAACGGTCAGAAACAGACTCTGTGAGGGTGGTATGAGGGCCCGACGTCCACAGGTGGGGGGTTGTGCTTACAGCCCAAGACCGTGCAGGACGTTTGGCATTTGCCAGAGAACACCAAGATTGGCAAATTCACCACTGGCGCCCTGTGCTCTTCACAGATGAAAGCAGGTTCACACTGAGCACATGTGACAGACGTGACAGAGTCTGGAGACGTCGTGGAGAACGTTCTGCTGCCTGCAACATCCTCCAGCATGACCGGTTGGCGGTGGGTCAGTAATGGTGTGGGGTGGCATTTCTTTGGGGGGCTGCACAGCCCTCCATGTGCTCGCAAGAGGTAGCCTGACTGCCATTAGGTACCGAGATGAGATCCTCAGACCCCTTGAGACCATATGCTGGTGCGGTTGGCCCTGGGTTCCTCCTAATCCAAGACAATGCTAGACCTCATGTGGCTGGAGTGTGTCAGCAGTTCCTGCAAGAGGAAGGCATTGATGCTATGGACTGGCCCGCCCGTTCCTCAGACCTGAATCCAACTGAGCACATCTGGGACATCATGTCTCGCTCCATCCACCAATGCCACGTTGCACCACAGACTGTCCAGGAGTTGGCGGATGCTTTAGTCCAGGTCTGGGAGGAGATCCCTCAGGAGACCATCCGCCACCTCATCAGGAGCATGCCCAGGCGTTGTAGGGAGGTCATACAGGCACGTGGAGGCCACACACACTACTGAGCCTCATTTTGACTTGTTTTAAGACATTACATCAAAGTTGGATCGGCCTGTAGTGTGGGTTTTCCACTTTGATTTTGAGTGTGACTCCAAATCCAGACCTCCATGGGTTGATAAATTTGATTTCCATTGATAATTTTTGTGTGATTTTGTTGTCAGCACATTCAACTATGTAAAGAAAGGAGTATTTAATGAGATTATTTCATTCATTCAGATCTAGGATGTGTTATTTTAGTGTTCCCTTTATTTTTTTGAGCAACCGTTCCCACCATGAGCAAGCACTAGGTGACAGACGCAAGGAAAAACTCCCTTTTAACAGGCAGAAACCTCGAGCAGAACCAAGACTCATAGTGGGCAACCATCTGCCTCAACCAGTTGGGGGGTGCTGTAAGGAGAAGAGAGAGGAGGAGGGAGAGCCGAACGCAATATCCACACAGAAAAGCAAAACAACAGTAAAGTTAGTAATAGTACAGGCATCAATGATAATTTATAGTAATATAGCAATATTATATATGATAGTACTACTACTAATAATAATAGAACTAATTAAAGCTGCAAGCAGCGTTGAGCGGGCCCATGGGTACCTCAAGTGCAGCGACAGCTAGGGCCTTTGCATTGTACGCCAGCTGACACTGCTCTGGAGCTAACAATGCACAAATCACACAGATGACATGTCGAAAATACCTCACAAAGTTTGGTTAAGGTGTCAGTTACTTATTTAACTCAAGGTGGCTGACTTCCGATTGGGTTTGGGGTATAGCGCTTAAAAAACAGCTTCCTGTTTCATGGCGAATACTTTCTCCCCAAGGCAAAAGCATTTGACAAGAACATTGAAATGGAAGTGGTCAACCTGCTACGAGGAGCATATATGCTTCACTATTTTGTCTGCTAATGTGCTATGTGAGGTAAAAATATAAATGAGTCATAAGAAATGAAGTTTGAAATATGTCCTTTCCAGATGCCAGTACATGGCGCTAACACTATGACTGGATCTTGACATTTAAGTCTCTAAGGCTACGTTCAGACTGTAGGCCTTAAAGCTCAATTCTGATTTTTTTCCCCAGATCCGATTTTTTTTGTATAATATTTTTGCTCAATGTTGTATAAATGTGGCCCATATCAGATTCCAGTATGAACTGTCCACAGGCTGAAAGTGATCCGCATGAAGAATAACACAACGTCACACGCACCAGCACGCTGTTGCAGGCTACAGAAGTAAAAAAGGAGCAATAGAGGTTAGCTCGCGGGAGACTCCCGTTTTTCATTGTCCTCTCACGGATAACATTTCTCCCGAATTAAGTTTTCACAACTTTTTGTTCTTTTCTTTACGATTTCTGCCGCTGCACAACGCATCTGCCCCACAACTCACTCCCTCTCTCTCTCTCTCTCTCTCTCTCTCTCTCTCTCTCTCTCTCTCTCTCTCCACACTGTGTCCGCTCGGACAAATAGCATGCACATGACTCAGAAGAGAAAAAGTGAATTTGTGAGTAGATGATAGCGAGGTAGAGGAGGAAGAGAGCCACATGTATCCAGAATGAGGTCGCATTTAAAAAGATCCGATCTGTATCAGATTTGGGCCACTTCCGACCTGGAAAAGATCAGATTCCATGTGACTTGGCCTTTTTACACTGTCAAAAAAAATCGGGTTTGGGTCACTTTGGCCTGCAGTCTGAACGTAGCCTAAGAGGTTTACTTGAGGTTTACGGTAGGGGCTGCTTCTTTGAAATTTTGTAGGGGGCGCTACTGCGCCAATTTTCCACAACCACGCCCCCAAACCATATCAGCCAATACAAAACAACCCCTCTGAGGAGCGTGCCATGGGCTCTTCCGAAACTGCTTGCTACTCCCTCTCCGTACTTACTTCCACTCCGAGTGAGCACCAATGCTCGCGGGCTACTAAAATAACTTTTAATTTTATATTGATAAATTTATATTGCTTTAATATCTTATTTATATGTATAGGCCTACTTGTTTAATTAAATTGCACTCTCTTGCGATTTGATAAGGGAACAGTGCCATATGGTGCTTTCAATTTTAGTTTGTTTGACAGATACGTACAGATACTTTGCCAAATCAATGGTGAAACACAATGATACAGACAGTTTATGTTATAATGAGAAAATTGAGAATGTTTTTGCTTCATTAGGAAACTGTGGCGGATCAAATTAGACTCTGGCGGGCCGCACTGGACTGTGAAAACTGGAAACACTGGACTGTATGAAGTCATATTAGGGATAGGATTTACATTCAAACAGGTGGTCATTTTAATGGGATATCATAAGCATTAGTATAATAAATGACTAGTTACCAGCAGGTTGCTAATGCCAACCAACACTGTAATGCACCAATGTCTTTTTGGCTATAAGGAGCAAAGCATCTTGACTTTAAAGCCCTTTCACAGTCCATTGTGGAGACTGATGCATAGGAGTGTCCACATTTGATGTTGGATGATTTTCACTGCACTAGCTTTCTCATGAAATGTCCTTTTTACAGCAAAAATAAACTATTAAAACTTATTTTAAACCACCAATGGAAGTATGCTATTATTTAACTGACCTCTACATCAGGGGTCCTCAACTACTACTATAACTACTATTTGTTCTAAGCAGACACTGTGGGTGCCGGACTTTCAGTTGCCATATTACTGTTTAATATTTTCAACTTTCGCAAGATTAACATTTTTATTAGCTTATATCAGTGTGAACAGACTCCTTAAAAACATGGTAGGCCTAAATCCATAATGATAAATCTACATAGGTTATACTAAACAGTTCTACTTAACTAGAAAATGCCCTCAGACCGCAGCCAAGGAGTTATTATGTGAGCAATCATGATCTGACTTTATGCTGCACAAGACATGAGTCTGCAAAAGTGAAAGGAGTTGGTTACCTGGCTGAGAAGGTTGAGTTGTGCAGCACTTTATCTAACCAACACGTTCTCACTCCCGACTCGTCACATATTGATGCTTGGTCAAGGCCTTTTGTCGTCGCTTTTCAACGCCCTGGGTACCCCTTTTGCGACAATTATTGACATTTAGGAGGAGCCATCAAAATCTATGTTTTGTCCCCCCTCACTTTTCTCCAGCGATTTTGGAGTTGGCTCATAGCTGAGGCGGTTTACTATGAGTGACTAGTCAATCAGTCACACACGCATCAGACATAGGCTAAATAAACGGTTGAAATGCGGACAAAAATCACGTAGCCTATAGAAAACATGCGACAGAAGGCAAAGCTGGTGCTGAAAAGTTAAGGGAGAAAAAAAAAAGAGTTTTTTCCAAAGTGCCTCAATTTTAGGCTACCGACTTTTTTTTTATGCTGCTGTATAGACGCTTTCATGGGACGCATTGCCAAGGTGACACGCCCAGCCCAAAGTTAACTTCCGTTCTGTTTGTTTAGTACTGGGTTTGTGTTTACTGGTTAATATAGTGAGTGATATCCAGTACAGTGTTTCCCATACATTCATTTGTTTGTGGCGGCTCACCACATTATCAGCGCTGACTGCCACATTTTGATTACCATTTTCTTTTACTATTTAAGATGGGAAAACTTGTATTTGATTCTGCAGGTAGAGACCAATGTTATTTGTGCCGCTCGTAGGACGAATCATTTAGGTGAAAATGTACTTGTAGCTAGTTGTCTACTTTACTACGATAGTAAAGACGCGTTGTTTGTGTTTTAAACACGTTTTGCTTACGAGTTATTGATCCCGGAAGTTCGAATCTGTGAATATATTTCCAACTTTACCGAACTTATTTGATTGCAAAGCTGCACGCAGCACATACCTTATTCGCTCAGCACCTCCTCTCACTCACTCTCTCTCTCTCTCCCGCATGAACACCGCTGCACAAATCCGTCCAACGTCAATGTCGGACATCCCGCCGCCGCGCTCGCCACAGTTACGCTCATTCTGTGGGAAACACTGCAGTAACTCAGACAGGTCAGTAGAAAAACATTCTTGTCTCAAATTTTTGTTCAATGGGTCTGGTAGTGTGACCTTATCACATTTCAGGTTGGCCAAGTAACGTTTCTTTTCTTCGACTGGCAGCTAAGGTTATTTACTTGTTATGGATTGCTCGCGGAAGTCTGCCGGAAGTTAAGTTTGGGCCAGAGTAATGCACATGCGCAGTACCGTTTGTTTATGTTGTTACCGTTGAAAGCGTCTATAGCCTAAGACGAGGGCGCCTGCAGCAGGGTGGGTAGTTACTTGTTAAAAGTAGCTTAATGCAAATTAAAAATATAAAACAAGTCATTGGCACCTTTTCACGTTCCTTTTTGAAACTGTAGCCTACTTTTACTCTTTACTCAGTATTTTGTTCAGGCCAGTAATCTACTTTTAATTTCGCTACAGTCATTTATACCTTCATAACTTCGCCTGTCTGTAATCTGCATTAAGCGTCACGAACGTTACGAAGAAAACAGCAGCAGGTCCGAGCTACTGTAGCATTAGCTGGCTGCATCACTATAGGCTAACGTTAGTAAACAAATTGCTCCACATTTGCTTTTTACCGTTACATCCTTTCTTGCAGGCTAAATCAACAGTGGTACACAGGAAAGTAACATAGGTGGCGTTAGTTGGTGAAGTAATGTGGAAAGCTAACGTTATATAACTTTGCGCTGGATAACAATAGCAATTGCTCGACGTTAGCTGGCGAGCTAACGCGACTTTCTCTATGTTTCTCCAGCTTTACTAATGCTCACTTTGTTCTTACTCGACATCATCTGAACCTGTTTGGTCTGATGGGCTTCAGCACATGAACCTTTATTGTTGTTTTGTATCCTTACGTGGAGCCTGTGTTTTGCTGGGAGCCGGTTGTTTTTATGGTGTTAGTGGACTGCATGTTGTTAGCTGCTGTGTTGTCGCTGTAGCACAAGAGAAGCTCGGGAGCGCACACAGGGCTGAATCTGACCTGGAGACCTCACATTAAAAGCAGAATAGTGGCTGATGCAAGCAAGAGAGAAAACAGGCGCGTGCTTCATTTCTAAGTGAGTTTTGAGGCCATTGACAATAAGGCAATGAAAATTTGATTTATTAAAATCAAAAACTTAACTTACATATAGCCCCTTTAACCAAAATGAGCTGTCATCCAGGCTGTGCACTGTTACGCAGATCTGTCCTGGTCTTGGGCGCTTTTCCCAGTCACAGAGCTGGGCAGATACAAACATTTAGAAAATCAGGCAAATTACTTTTCTGTTTAAGGCTTTATTGTTCTAATAATGCAACTGAAATCCAGTGACTGCACACCATGGCACTGGTGGCCATGTTGGAAAGCAGCCTATAGGCTACATGTCCATAATAAAATAGTGGCTAGGCAGCAAAGTGATCTTATCAATACGTTCATGGAGATTTAAAAAGGAAAATAATTGTTTTAAACAGTCAAATTACAGATAATAAACAAGCAAAGCAAATTGCTATCCCTAGAAATAACCTGTTGCACAGCAGATTAAATATATATTTAAATATATAATATGCAATAGCATGGTTTTTATGGTAGGTAGTCAGTGGAGTTTTGTTCTAGTTAGATTATACTCTGTCTCTCTGACTGTGTACCTGTCTTCATAATCTCCCCTCTCCAGTCTATACTCTATCTTCTGTCACTGCAAATATCCCTCTTTTAGCCACACTAATAAGTACATTCTGTTTTCAAAAGTCATTAGAAATGAGCATTTAAGTGCTTTATTTAAATAATCAATTAATTAAAAATCCGAACCCACCAAGCCCATCAGCATCCCCCCCAGGTTCAAAGTCGATCCTACACCCCTGGTCTGCTCCTGACTGTTGCATTACTCACTGAGAAAAATGATGGTTGTCTTGTGGAGCCGCATTGTAGCGGTCTACATGACAGCGGTCAGCGCTGATCTCACTTACATTTCCTGTGAGTACTTCAAAATAAAAGTCTGTTTTGCAAGTTAAATTCTTTTAATGTGAAGCTGCAGCAGCAGGAAATGTTCAGTTTTGCATTAGCAGTAAATTTATACAGCATGATAAAGCAAAAGTAAAATTACAGATTTAAAAAACTACTTCAAAAAGTACACAAAAAAGCTACTCAACGTGAGTAAAGTAAATTTGTTACTTTCCACCACAAAATAGTTCAAAGTTCAAAATCTTTTCTGTACATTATATAATTTGTTGAGAACAAAATGATGTAACAGTGGCCAATGGAAACCAAAAACCACCAACTAATTCAGGCCCAGATTCAAAATCCCAGAGAAAATCAAAGTCAAAAAATTTATGAGACATGATGCAAATAACAATTAGTTTTTCTCCAAACAGCATCTTTATAAAAATGTTTTTGAAATTAGACAAACTCAAACAATGAAGGATTTTTTCATGTAAACTTTACTCTTTGTTGCAGATCATAGCATCATTCTGACTTTAGCCACTGAGCTGGCCAGTGGAGAGCACACTGTGGTCCTGAGGGTTTCAGATTATATGGGCCTGGAGCAGGACAACATCATCCAGGCCATAGTGCGTAACTGCACTGGGGAAGAGGTGTGCTGCCAAAGGCCTGTGGCAGGACGCACCAATGTGCCGGCAGTCCTGGGAACACTGGAAGGCATCCTGCTGCTGCTGAGTAAGTATGATAGTTGATTTTAGTTCATAATGAAAAGATGCTTATCATAATTCCAGGGTTCAAGTCCGACCTGTGACTTCTGCTGCATGTAATCCTCTCTGTTTTAAGAGTTTTTAGACTTATGGAACTCTTTGTCACAGAGGAAAAAGATATACAACACGATACATGTTAGTAGGACAATTAATTGTTGGTTTTGGTCTTTGTTAAAAATAAAACAATGTAATTATGTGATTAAGTGATTATGGTAGGGGTGTGACGAGACACAACCCACGAGACGAGACAAGATTCGAGATTGGGTTCACAAGATCAAGATTTTAACACTATTTTTAAGAAATCTTTAATGCTGAATTATATGAAAATTCTGAACATTAAACACTTTATTTCCTAGAACGGTGAATTTTTCTGCACCAGTTTATGTTTTGTTTTTGTTTTTATGTAAAGAGAAACACAAAATTCAGGTGGCAGGTGATGATTCAAAATCTATAGCCTAAATATAACAGTCTAATCTACAGTAAGTCAGTGCAGCGCTGTGCATTGCATTATTGATCCGCTTTTAGTAACGTCACCCCCTTCAGACCGTTTGACCGATGCAGTTTGGGACTGCATGTTACATGTGAAACCAAAAGTAACTGAAACACTTGTGATCAGGCAGAAATCTCACCACAAATCCACATGTTAACTTCAGAAGCTCAGATAAAGTGCAGCTCACAGTCCCAAACAGAGCAAGGCTGCGCTTCAGTTTTTAGATGTTTAGATGTTGCAAAACTCTACCAGCTACGTTAGCACTCGTCATAGCTGTGTGGACTCACAGCGCGAACGGTGCGGTTGATTACTATCAGGGAGTAAACCGATGTGGCATTAGCTGGGCAGAATTGATTAGCTCCACGAATATTATCAGTCGTACATTTGTATTTCACTGTGTGTGAAAATTAATGTGTGGTTTGACAGCGTGTGAAAAATGTCGTCACAATTTAATCTCACAAGATCTCGTAACACCCCTAGACAATGGTGAACTCTTCTGCTGACATGCTCAACTCTCCCCACCACTTAATGTTTGGACTTGTGGTGACTGACTCATGTGGGTGTGTTGTAGTAATCTCTGTTGTCTGTATGTTCAGTACTGCTGTTGGTGCTGGTGACATTTGCGAGAAAAGGATCCTTTACCGCAGGATGATGGTTTTAGAGACAACAATCTGGAATGACCTGTCAGAGGAAATCAGTCTGTCGGAGTCAGTGTCTTCTTTTAAGTTCCGTCTGAAAACTCATCTCTTCTGGAAAGCATTTATTGAGTTTATCTGAGCTGCCAGCCCTTTTTATTATTTTAATTTCCTGCTTAAGCTTTTATCTTTGCATTTTATGTTATATTTTTTTGTTTCTTATTGATTGCTATGAGTTTTTATGTTTTATTTCATGTTTTTTTCTCTCTGTGAAGCCCTTTGTGCATTGTTTGATAAGTGCTCTACAAATAAAGTTTATTGTTATTATATTATAACATACTACTATGATGAAGGAGTGAGTGGGGATGTGGTTTACCCTTCACTACAGTCCTATTAGCACTTAACAGCCACTGCCCAGAAGCCTAAGGAAGAAGTTGGGGTTTTTTGCATCCGCGGCCTAATGAACATAAGAGAGAAATGGTATTAGACATTATGAAATCCATGTAGCCAGCAAATGCCACATTTCCCTCTGAGGGTGTAGTCAAATAGTTATGTAATGCTTTTTTAAATGATTGAAAGTGTCTGTTTAGTTGACTTCTTTATCATATTGTCAAACATGTTTTGCTGTTGCACCAAAAGGTACAAAATGCTTTGTTAATGTTGATTTTTGAAGTTTTAATACAATTATGGATTTGTGAATGTTTTATAATTCAAAGGAAATTAATCTTTGTTATTTCTTAAATAACTCATACAACAGTTGAAAGTGAGAGAGGACCTTTCTTTTTTTGCTGAGTTTATTATACTAATCAGTCAGGGAAGTACTTAAATACAGAGCTTTCACTTAGAAATAGGGTTGCATATTGAGAACCGGTTCCAAGTTGGAATCGTTACCAAATTTCCAAGAACCATGGCTTTGAGAAGACATGTTTGTTTGACGTGTTTGGGTTCTGCTTATCGGTTCCTAACTTTGTGCATATTTCAGTCCCGGTCATTGAACTGCAGTGAGCATTTTACAGTCCATTAAAGTGTCACTTATCTGCCTGGACCTGCTACGCCGACCTAACGTCACGTCATTTGTCTCGCAGTACGTCTGAAGAAGGGTGTCCTTCTGTTTATATTGCTGGCTCAAAAAAATGCTCAAAAGTTTCAATTAATAATCTCTTAGATCAGGCAAAGTAAGTTTGGCATCCGGCAATTTTTTTTTAAGCCATTACATAGCAGGCCAGAACATAGGCAAATGATACTTTAAGAACTCTCAATCTTAACCCACACCGGGTGAATATCTTTTCTCTCCCTCTTCAACAAATTAATAATGAAATGCTCAAAATAAAGCATGTGCTGGACTGTGCGCGTCCCGGTGATTGATGCACATCCATCAACCTATGGACGCTTACTTTAATTTCCCCAGACAGAGGACATTCCTGCGCCTCTCATTAAGGGGAATCCAATCTCACATTTCTTTCTCAACTGTTATTTCAGAGGTGTGTAAAACAAGCCACAGACTATTTTGAATGTCCTTCAGAAGTAAAAGCTCTCAATTCAATTCGAAATAAAGCATCACACTTTTATTTTATAGGCAAAATCACTAAAGAGCAAATGATTATGGGAGTAACTGCTGGTGGCATGACTGAGATCTATTTCAGCACCATGAATGACGGGAAAATAATGATGGCTAAAAATGACTCCAATATACAGTATAATTTTCTTGGATCCGAGTTCCCAGAGACGCCCTTTTAGTACAGAGACTCCTTTCACTTTAGCCATGAAGATGATCAAGGAGGAAGTGGATGAAGGTCACCATAGAGACAAGATCTGTGGTAAAGGGTTTGGAACCAGAACTGAGATTTCATAAGAACCAGACTCGATAAAATGAAAAAATGAAACCCAACCCTACTTAAAACTGAGTATGTTTACATTGTTGTATTGCTACTTTTACTAAAGTAAAGGATCTGAGAACTTCTTCCACCACTGACTAAGTGTCTGTTTCAGATTAAAGGGAAGGGAGTGACCTCCGGCCCCTTTCTGATGTCACAGCTCTGAAGGTCAAAGGTCAACTGCAGGCCTGAACTGAAGGATCATGTGTCTACTTTGTTTTCTCTGTTTAACTCTCATCTCTTCATGTAATCATGGTCATCTGATTTGCCTCATGTTTCATATTTACAGTCTCAATTTATACATAACAATTTTTAAAAATTATTTATACAGTACAGTAGAACATAACACATTTCTACAGACCTTTGAGGTCCGAAGGGCTTCCTCTGAAGTGGATTAATCAAGTACAAGTGCTGGCACTTCAAAAGAATATTTTGAGACTTTGCACTTTTACTTGACTACATAAAAAGAGGGGAAAACTTTACTACATTTATGTGATGGCTTGAGAAGAGATCTCAAAAAGATCTTTTAAATGTTCATCAACATTTAATTTTTACAGCCTCCGACAAAGACTCCAACACACACTCGTGTAAAGATAAAACAACAAACAACATTTTATGCGCTGAAGCCCGTCGGGCCAAACAAGAATCAGATCGATGTCGGGCAAAAACATGGTCAACATCGGAAAGGTGTCATGGAGACCCTTCCGCTATGTTCTAACCATAAAAACTGACACAAAGTTGTCTTTCACCCTATTGGACAGGTAAGCTAACATTACTGCAAAGCATTTGAAATATCTTGTGATGTAGTGTTTTAGTCGGCTTAAGTTAGATAACATTAGCTTGCCGGCTAACGCTGAGCAGCTGCTAACGTTATCCATTGGAAAATACTACAGTTATATGGTTTGCCACATTCCTTCACCAGCTAACACTGGAACCGGTATTAAGTTAAGGTGTTGATTTTAGCCTGCAAGAAATGATAAAACATTGATGTGGAACGATTTGTTTCTAAAACTAATAGTGATGCAAGGCAGGGCAGCCAGATACAGTAGCATGAATCTACCGTTTTTTGCTTAGTAACATTTAATTTAGATTTATTGACGTTTTATCGAGACTCGGGTACACAGCTTCTTAACTGGTCTCAATTGCTGTAACTGACTTGAGCCACATAATGTACAATAATGCAACATAATGGTGCAGGACAACAACACAGTGGAAGACCCATTCACTACAGTAACATTGTAAGTGTGGCAGCAATCTCATAATATTCAGACCAGCTCACTAACCGTTTTCATTTTCATTCAATACATTTGGCTGTGCTCACACTGCTGAGCCTCTCCAATGACAGATGCGCAAATAGTTATTGAAAAGCCGGTGAATGTAACGTTATCATTTGACAAGCCTATTACTTCAAACCAAGCTGATAAAAATATTACTGTGATGTTGTAGTGGGAGTTTACCTGAGTTTACTGTTTTGTGTGATGCTGTCTCCAGAGTGTCGGTCTCTGTTTTGGCTTGTTTAGTAGTTTGAGCACGAGCACACACTTGGGAGGGCAGTGGTTGCAATCTGAAACCTCACCACTAGAGGCACTGAAAACTACTCAGATTAGTGGGATTAGTGGGCCCTGGAAGATGAATGGAGAGTTAGTTTAATACTGAAAAAATACTGTACTTTATGGAAATGTGCTCCAAATAAGTCTTATGCGGCATTCAGACCAAACGCGAATTTAATCCACGCAACGCTCTCCTCGCAGGGGTTTTATCGCTGGACATCGCTGGAGTGTTCACGATAACGCGAAGAAACACAACTCGCTATTACTACAGCTGTACGAACCCAAAGTAAACATGTTGCTGTGATTAAATAGCAATAAACGAATTCAACTGATGCCAAAATAACTACAATATGAGGCAGATTTGTTAAACATATGAATTCCTGCTTTGTCAGGTCTGTCAGCAAGACAGTAGGACAACAACTTCTAAAATGTTTGTTTTCTGAATGGAGTTCGGATTTTCGGCTATGCTATGCTATGCTATGCTAACTTGGTCACAGTAAAGTACAACGATAGCTGGTTACATACACATGTTTTCTGAACTCACCAGGTAGTTCAACCTCCTCGCTTTCTTTTCTCCCAGCAATGTCCAGTTCAGTCCGTTTTTTTACATAAATATGAAGTAGTGCCAAACAACGCTAACAACACTGGAACCGGATGTACACAGAATCTAGCTGCTGAGAAGCTCGAGTGAAGATAAATCAACGTTGTAATCCCAAAAACTAAAGTAAAAAGCTAATTTGATAAAAGCATGCAAATTTCTGAAAATATTCAGTTGAAAATATTCAACTCAAGCGAATTCCTTTGCGTCACCGGCACCGCCCCCTTTATGTCGCTTTGCGCCGCCCAACAGGAAATTGCGGCTCTACGCGTCTTTGCATTGACTTTCTTTGCAAACTCACCGTCCCGAACACTCGCTTCGCTTTTGATCTGAAAGCACCATTAGCCTAACACAGAACACACATCAATGACAATAGGCACACTTTGGCATTTGTCTTACAATAACTTGATGTGTCATAAACTGAGTTATAATATAATACAGAACTTTATTTAATATGATAAAAACAGAAATTGATTTGTATGAAACATCTTGTTAGCCAGTTAGCTATTTGGCAAAGCATGGAAGATGAGAAAAAAAATCCTTAAACAATTTATTTCAAAACCTTTTTGACATTTGATATGGGGTGGGCCAAATGTAGGCATAAATGACCTACAATAAAAAGATGACATCACAAAAAGCCAGCGCTGTGACACTTGGGTCTGGTTCCCTCTGACTGGTCATCAGATTATTCCTAACCATGTGTGGTGGAGTACCTCAGGACATTTTGTTGCGGTTTTCTTTGTGAAGCTAATTTTTTTTAAATCTCTTGCAGTCTGAGTAACACCTGTTGTTTCTCCTGTGCCTCACAACTCTTGTGCCTTTGCCAGCTTCTCCACAACCAGTACCAGACCTACTTCAGCGTCAAATCGACGGCGTAGGTGATGGCGTAGGCTAATTTTCGTTGTACCTTCACAGTGCAATGACAATAAAGACTATTCTATTCTATTCTATTCTACGGGTCTACACCGTCGCCTGATGTGCATCTCCTCAAAAATGTAACTACACGTCGAGTCGACGCGGACCGTAAGCTCTGTGATTGGTCGGCTGGGTAGCCTCACAATGCCTCCGAGCCGACCGGAAGTACCCCGCGCTTTAAAGCAACTTTAATAGCGGCCGAAACACAGTGAATCAATATATTTGACCGTCGCATCCCGAGCGAAATGACTCGTTTCGCTATCAGAATGTGATCCATTCGGTCGATAACATTTGAAACGGCTACACCAGCCGCACGTATACAGTTTTACCCCCATTTACATTAGCGGAGCGCTGGAAGTTAGCCTGCTCGGCCGGCAAAAGTCAACACAGTGGACGCTGTAGCGCTACTGCCGACTAGTGTTTGGGGGTGTAATTGCAGAATGACGGACACACCTACGCACAAGTATAAATGCATGGCTACGTGTGTAGCCTACAGCGTAGGTACGCACGTAGACCCTACGCAGGAGTATAAATGGGCCTTCAGTCCTGCCTGGCTCTTGTTCACGCCGGCCTCACCAGCCACCACTTCACCGGCATGTTTGTAAATTAAGACTGTTAACTTATACACTGCCTACTGTGTTCACCAAACACGAAACATAACTTATTATTATTAACTAATAATTATTATTAACTAATAAATTCCATCATATCTCAGTGAATGGAAGGTTATCAGGAGATCATTTCAGAGTCAGAAACGAATAAATGCCTTAGGACAGAAGTCTTGTTTGTGTATTTGGTGTAGTCTGAAATTATGTCAAATAGCAATATTAGGCTATTTTGACTCAAATGGTTAGTCTACGGGATCAAAAGCATTATTATCATCACAGGCATCCAGGAATTATGCAAAACTAATCAAGTAGGCTAAATAAAGGGGGGTGTCAGGGAGAACCTTTTTCCAAACCTGAGGGGGGCCCACACTCTCTTTGAAAGCCCTGTAAATGATTCCAGTCAAGGAGGGAGGACGCTGCTTCCCCAGCATAGGGAATGGGGCAATGCTGTGTGGTTTTATTTTGTTAGCGAGAACAGATTGACAAATGAAAACCAATAACCTGCTATGCATAATTTCAGACCAAAATCCCGACTGCATAACTGCAAGATAAAAGTGATTGCTTCATTTGAGCTTTTTCTGAAGTGAAAACGTCCAGGATCAGGTTCGAACCTATGGTTTGAACTCCTGGTTAGAAAGGCTTGGCAGATGTAATGTCGTTGCCGTGCACAGATCACGCCCCGCGTGTGACAGGAAAGCAGTCACAGCTGCGGCGATCCAGCAGCCTCGTGCAGCATGGACAGCGATGGCGAACTGGAAGAGGTCGTGGAAGGTAAGCGACGTCTTCCTTTCGTTTTATTGATTTCCCTGCCAACGATGACAATTCGCCTGTGTCCGCTATTTCTCTGTTTTGAGATTGTGACGTCAGTTGTCCGCAAATCTCCATGAGTCAGCCTGTCAGTGGGCCCGCGTGCTAACGTGAGCGCGCCAGGGACTTTATTCCAGAAGGCGAGCCGCTTTACAGACGAGTGAGGGCGGCCTGGGTGAGACCAGTGACCCGCTGCTGGAAAGATTTAACCAGGCAGGAGATGTAAATTATCACCGAAGGTTACATTTTGTTTTTCACGGTCTGCTACACGTTCGGTTTATGATTTCAGCAGCACTGTAATAAATGATGTGATGTTGTGTATCGACGTGAACGGTTAGTCTGAAGATTATCACCGAGTAACGTGAGTGTTGTTTATGTTAGAAGGACCGAAATACTTAAAACTGTTATGTGACACACATTATTATCATTATTGTGTGCATGAAAACCAAATGCAAAACTGGAGAAATGTTCGCACCTCTTGGAACATTGTCTTTTATGAGTTGTAAGGGTCTTCTAACATCTGTGTGTGTGTGTGTGTGTGTGTGTTTTCAGGTCCATTGGATGAAGATGGTCAGCCCTGTGGGTTCTGCACAGTAACCTACTCATCCAGTGATCGTTTTGAAGGACACTTCGCCCACGGAGAGAAGAATGGCAAGGGCAAGTTCTTCTTCTTTGATGGAAGGTACTGTAAAGATAACACATGATTGTACAATAATAACAATAGTCAGTAAGTGTAGATATTCAAAAAGCATCCTGGGATGTTGCAAATCATGTAAGCAATGAAGGTAGTACTTTTGAGAAAAAATTTCAATAAACAAGTTAAAATAAGATTTAAAAAATGGAAATAAAGTTTATAAAACAAAGGAAGATTTTCATACTAATACAGGAACAGTTGAGAGCATGTCAAATAAGGGTTGAGGATGAGCTGAATTTACAGGTTTCACCAATATGCACCATATTGTAAAATCTTTAGAATATTAAAGTGAAATGAAGCCACTTTAATGTATGTAAATGTTCTTAATTGTACGCATGTTTTCCCAGTGGCTGAAGCCCAGGGGAGACATGGTCACTCTTCACATGATATGAAAAGCAGCTAGAATCAACTGTGAGGCAGTTAGTTTGTTTGCGTTATTGTGTGACTTTGGTATTTCAAAGGGTTAAAAACACCAAAGTCACACAATAACACAAACTAACCCCTAAAAATCCACTGGCTACAGCGCGTTACGGCTCCCAGAAGCCGGAGCTAATCGCAGCCATTTCAGTCAATGCTTGTGAGTCCACCAGCGTGTCTAAGAAGCAGCTCTCCGCTCCGCAGGCAATAGGTAGCGGGTCTATTTTTGCCACAAGCCGCGTCAAGCAGCA
The DNA here is from genome assembly GCF_021292245.1 of Micropterus dolomieu. NCBI lineage: Eukaryota > Metazoa > Chordata > Actinopteri > Centrarchiformes > Centrarchidae > Micropterus > Micropterus dolomieu. The sequence continues at coordinate 3,276,265 of NC_060168.1, read as the reverse complement.
AAGATCAGATCGAACCAGGCAGGAAGTCAGACACAGAACGGCATAGAGAATCCAGTTAATTTTCAAAATCAAACATCCTGTGGTGACTCCCGATAGGTGTGTTTCCCACAGGATTTTAAGAGACTATGGTGGGTGGGCCTCGGACCCAATGTTGTGCTATAGTAAACAAATTGATCATAAACCCATTGTAGAGCTATAAATGGTGATGAAACAGCAACATTAAATCAAAGAATAGAAAATAGAACAAGTAATTTGTTGGATTTTTTTACTTTTAATGGACACATGTAATATGTTTTATACTTTCTGTGAATATAATCCTATTAATCTTATACTAATCGTTCACATGTCACATCACAATTGTATCTTCAAGCTAAATTCATTCAAGTCCAACCAAATTTGATAAGTAATGTTGTATGTGGTTCTCATATGGCGCAGAGCAACCCCCAGGAAACACAACGTTAGATGTCTGAAATCACATTACGAGATGTGTAAAAAAATATTTACGGTTCATTTTGAAACTATGTTGGAGCAAATTAGACTATGGCGGGCCGCCACTGCAATAGTAAAACAGCAACAAACACGGTTAAAGGCTGCACCCTTCGTGGCTGAAACCCTTCTGAGACGCTTCCAGTGGACTTTAACGTCGGGCTTTAGTCGACATACTTTGACGGAGCACAATTAATAATAATAATATAATAATCTTTATTTGTAGAGCACTTTTCAAAAACAAGTTACAAAGTGCTTCAACAAGTGTAAAGACAATAATACCCAAAAAACAATAATACAGAAACGATACAAGATAAGAGCAAGAAAAGATTAAAAAGACTAAAATCCACGTTTAAGATAAATATAAAATAAGTCAAATAGAATAAAATAAAAGGGATAAAATAAAGTCAAATAAGATCGGGAGAGGCTCTCCTATAAAAGTATGTTTTAAGAAGGGACTTAAAAGAGTTCACTGACTCAGCCGACCTGATTTCCTCGGGCAGGCTGTTCCAGAGCCTCGGGGCCCTGACAGCAAACGCTCTGTCCCCTTTAGTTTTCAGTCGAGACTCTGGAACAGACAACAGACCTCTGCCCGAGGATCTCAAGGTACGTGCTGGTGCGTATGGGTCTAAAAGTTCAGAAATATAACAAGGCGAGAGGCCATGAAGAGCTTTAAAAGTGATCAATAGAATTTTAAAGTCAATTCTAAAACATACTGGGAGCCAGTGTAATGAAGGTAAAAAGCCTGGCAGCTGAGTTCTGGACAGTCTGGGGTCGATCAGTAGATTTTTGGGTTAAACAAGTGAAAAGGCTGTTGCAATAATCCAGGTGTGATGAGATGAAGGCGTGTAAAATGGTCTCGGTGTCCTTAAAAGTTAACATAGATTGAATTTTAGCTATATTTCTAAGTTGATACAAACATGATTAAACGAGCTTTGTGGTGTGCTGCTCGAAATTTAAATTACTATTAAACCAAACACCAAGGTTCTTTGCCACAGGCTTAATGTGATTTACTAGGGAACCAGCAGATGGCAGTATTTGTTTTGCCATCTGCTGGGACCCAATGACCAGGATTTCTGTTTTGTCTGAGTTCAGCTGGAGGAAATTATTTGACATCCATTTTTTAACTTCACAAAGGCAGTTGTTAAGTGAACTCAGCATTCCAGGGTCTGTGGATCTGACGGGCAAGTATATTTGTGTGTCATCAGCATAAATATGAAAAGAAATGCCATGTTTATGGATAATATGTCCAAGGGGAAGCAGATACAAGGAAAACAAAATGGGTCCTAAGACCGACCCCTGAGGCACACCATATTTAACTGGACAGAACGAAGAGACATAGTTGTTTACA
>NC_060168.1:3265507-3274328 GCF_021292245.1 Micropterus dolomieu | reverse complement strand
CCGATCACTAATATCTCAGTTTTATTATCATTTAATTTGAGGAAGTTAAGGGACATCCAATGCTTGATGTCCCTGATACATGCAGTGAGTGAGTCAGGAAGGGATGGCCTATCGGAGCTGGTGCTGAAATAAATTTGGATGTCATCAGCATAGTAATGGAATTGAAATCCATGCCTGTGTATGATGTTACCAAGTGGGTGTATATAGATGATGAACAATAGTGGACCAAGAACTGAACCTTGAGGAACACCCTGTGTAAGTGAAATAGTGGCAGAATTATGACTCTTGAATCTTTCTGTCGCTGATATAGGAAATAAGCCAGGAAAGAGCGGAACCAGTGATGCCAATATCAGAAAGCCGAAAAATAAGTAGTTCATGGCAGACTGTGTCAAAAGCAGCGCTTAGATCAAGGAGCATCAAGATGTTTATCAACCCTGAATCCGTGGACAAAAGAATGTCATTAACCACACGCAGAAGAGCAGTTTCAGTGCTGAGAGATGGGCGAAAACCTGACTGAAAAGGTTCAAAAAGACCATTTATATCCAAATAAGATCGCAATTGCGAAGCAACAACCTTTTCAAGGATTTTGCTTAAAAATGTTAAATTGGATATTGGTCTGTAATTGTCCATGTTTAGATGATCAAGGCCAGGTTTTTTAAGAATGGGGGTCACCGCAGCTGTTTTTAATTCTGCTGGGACAATGGCAGAAGCTAAACTATAGTTTATCATATGCGTTATGAATGGTGCAACCTCGAGGACACACATCTTAAGCAAAACAGTAGGTGTAGGATCGAGCCGGCAGGATGTAGAATTTGACTTCACAATTAGATCACTTATGGCAACAGGAGTAGTCAGAGTAAAAGTAGAGAGAGAGTTTGATGAGTGAGCTGGACCAGATAACATTAAGTTTGAGTCACTTGTATGAGTGTTTTTGGTGATGGAATAAGTGATTGACATCAATTTGTCTGAAAAGAATTTAGAGAAGCTATTTACAAGCTCCTCAGAGCCTGACATAACATGTTGTGGTGGATTTGTGAGTTTGTTAACCATAGCAAAGAGTGATTTGAGCTTTGCGACGTCAGTAAGTAAGTAAACACCAAAACACCCCACTAGAGCACCAAGCTTCCAGTCGGGGCAAAGTCAGCTAATAGGAGCTACGGCAGCTACCAATAGCAGTAGTTAGCGGCTAAAGTACCTGCTAACAACAAGTAAAACTGTCTATCAGGGAACTCTGTGAATTACCTAAAGTTGAGGCAGAGCAGGCGGAGGACATCAGAGGAAAAAGCAGAAAATATTTTCTTTGTAAAATCTGATCCAGTTTCACCAAAATCAGTGAATACATTTATAAAGTTGTATTTTTGTACAGTAATCAGTGAGGCCTAATCTTGCACAGTCAGACCTGTTTCCACACTTCAATTCAGCGCAGGAAGTTGGCCAATCAGAAGAAAGCAGGCTTTCAGGGAAAGGTGGAGTCTTAAAGAGACAGGCACTAAAATGATGTAAATAGAGGTGCTTGAAGCTGATAAAAAGCTTCAGGAGAATATTAGGTAGGATTAAGTTGGTATATTTATTGTGACAATATAACAGGTCATATAATGAAATTGAGTTTTGTAACTCCTTTCTGCTACATAGCAGACAATATACACTAATACAGAAGTAATTATAAAAATGGTAAACAAATATTCTATAAACTATATTCAGTGGAGCAGTGCTGAGGATGAACTAGAGTCTGATAGCTTGGGGGGAAAACGCTGCTCTGCAGTCTGGTGGTGCAGCAACTGAAACTTCTATCTCTCTTCCCAGAAGGCAGAAGGGTGAACAGGCTGTGGCTGGGTGGGTACTGTCCTTTAGTATCCTTTGGGCTCTGTGTAGGCACCTCACCTCACTGATATCACTGATGCTCGGGAGATGGGTACCCATGATCTTCTGAACAGTTTTAATCACCCTCTGCAGAGCCCTCCGTGCACATCCCGTGCCAGTTTGTGATGTTTCCAGTCAGAATGCTTTCTATCTGGCCTTCTTAAACTTAGGAGAAAAATAATGTGCTTTTTGAACATTAAAGTATGTAAACATTTTCTGTTAGACACCCATAATAAATGTATGAACTGAAAATGAACATAATAAGGCACCTTAAATAGTGTTTCAGCTGACTGTTTAGCTGTCGGGGCCACAACTTTACTGTTATTCTCACTGCTCTCAGCACATGTTCTTGGTGCTAAGCCCACTGTACACTACCTGCTTAGCAACCTAAAAAACAAAGTTAGTGACAAGCTGGTAAGCATAGTAGGCCATTTAACAGCTGAAGAACCAGATGTTTTAAGATGTTCGACAGGAGTTGTTCACGACTTATTTCAGCTTCCCCCAGGTGGCCAAAAAAATCAGTTGCAACAGCAATGTAGAAATGCTTGGCAGTCACCAAGAATTCTTTTGGCAAAGACTTCAGCTTCTAGGTGTAGAGGATGTATTCGCTGTCACTTTCTACATCTTTCTCAGTCATAGGGAACAGAGATTTAGCAGGCCGACACAGTGGCTGGAGAGTGGCTATATCAATGTGACATATTGTACATTTACATGGACAGAACCTGTCAAAGTGGCCTCAAGGCATGGAGATCACGCTTTTACCACAGCAGGACCTTTGATGGTCCTGTAGGGAAAACTACTGCACAGCTGCATCAAATAAAATGGCTGTACCTTGTGCACCATTTATATACATTATATATACATACATATAAAGATCTGTGAGTATGAGCAAATTGTGCACCCACAAAACACAAGTTTGTAATGATGTACCTGCCGAACCATCTGCTGTGTTTAATAAAGTCAAGTCAGATCCTCTAATTAGGTATTTCTATAGCCATTTTAGCCTATATGTGAAGTTTATCTTTATAGTATTTCAATATAAAACCCATCCAATTCACACAATCAATTTAATGAGCAGATCCCCCAGGGAAGCTAATCACTTTTTCTTTCCACTAAAGGATTTTACTACCATGGCAGCATTGGTTTTGTTAGTGTAGGCGTCATATTTTCCAACAGTGGATTCAGTATCTCACTTTAAAACAAAAGCATTTAAATACATGCATAATGCAAACTGGATTACCTGTGATAATCCAATATGCTGAGTGTCTGACAGCTGTGACGAAGCTCGGAGGCAGTAATGTGATCAGTGTGCTATAATTGAGGTAATCATGAAAACAAATCTCTGCACACATTTAAGCTTATAGAAGAAAACCTTGTCTCATCTTTCCTTTTGAAAACAAATTGGTGTCTATGTTAAAGCTGTTTCAAATTGGTGCCCAAGGGGCTTGGTTCTTGGTTTTCCTAGAAGTTATGTTAAGATATGTTACCGTGACGTCATCAATTGCATTGGGGACTTTGAAGCTTTGAGTTTGGCATACTGGTCGTTGCCATGTTGTTTTTTTTGGAACCAGAAGCAACCATATCAGTGCTTTTGCTGCTTCACTGGAGTGACAAGCTAACAGGTACATTTCTAAAATGCAACAAAGCTTTACCTTTATCCACGATTATTCCAATGTTGGTGTTGACTCAAAAATGCTTCCACACATCACTTCTCAGATGGTTTGTTGAGTATCCATTTACTACAACCCGCCAGTTTTCTCTATTTTGTGTAAGTGAAGCAAAGTGCACTGCCCCTGACCCACCCTCAAACAATTTTCATTTTCACCAAATTATCCATATTTCTCCTCAAATTTGTCCTTGTTTTCAAGTACATCTTCCACACTCTTACACTTTCTTCTCCTAGAAATTTACAATTTACTTTTGCAAGGATACTAAGGCCCTAACGTTGTGTTTCCTTAATGCTGGCTTCTTGTAGCTTTGTAGACTGAAGCTTATTTTTCTGCTGCATTCATTGTAAGAGTCAGCTGAATGTCTACAATGTAAAATGTAAATGTAACATCAAATCACATATTCTTTTACTCTGTGTCACCGTGCTCCTCTTCATGTTCTTTATCATCACCCAACATGTCAAGCTCTCCCTTACCCTTCCTTTCCACCCTACCCTGCCCACCTTTTCCTTCCCTCCCTCATTCTGGTAGAACAACAGAAACCAAGTCAGTGGCGGTGACAGGTGACGCTTTGGATGAAAGTCCCTGACTTCAGCGGCTGTCACAGTGCTCAGCAGTGAAGTGAAGGAACCAAAGGAAGAAAGGTTTTAGTTGGAGGGGAATGGAGGGAGGTGAGGAAGGAGCGGAGGTGGAGATATGAACTAAAGTCGTGGAGTGTCACCCCCAGGGCTCTGAGCCTCTAATTGACTGCAGTGGGTTGACGGAGGCTCTTTGTGACTGTCACTTCCAACACACACACACACACACACACCCACAGGCACATACAAACACAGAGTTTGTATTTCTATACTTGTGAGGGCCTTCTGTTACTTTCACACCCTACAACCTTAACACCTACTCTCGCAACTACATGCCCTTAACCCTTAACCAAACCTTGTTCAAATTCAAGTCCACACCAGCATTTCTGACGGTAGGACTTCACACAGAATTTAGTTGATTTATATGGAAGGCCAAAATCAGTGAACTGTTTGGAGAAGCAAAAGAAATCAAGTTAGCTAATGTTTAACACAAAGACAAAGGCTGGAATGTTTCCAGCAGGACTGTCACTCTTAAATGTGTTTGATTTTAGCTGGTAAGCTATCAAACTAACTATCTTCAGAACTAAGTCAGTTGTACATTTGTAGAAAATATTTCTAAAGGGAAACTAGTAATAGCAAACACTGTTTGTGAAAGATGTGGCAGCTGAATATTTCATTTGTACCATAATTGTTTTGTGTTGTTTGAGCACCGTAAACATAATTACTGTATTGGGATGGTGGCAGAGGTATAAGTGGCAAAATCACAAAATATCAGGAAATAGAACCTAAACTACCTGCATGGCTAGATACTAGTACGGATTTGGGGATAGATCGATTTTCAAATAAATCAAAAAAAATTAATTCATTGATTGTTTAATTAATATTTAACATATTTATATAAAATAATTTAAAGAAAGAGCACTCAAGAATTCCTGATAGTCTATAGCCAAGGTGCTAATATGTAGTAATGACTGTGTCTGTAATGCAAGGATGGCAACAGACTGCATGTCTGATAAAGCCAGTTGTTGAATGGCCAGCCTTGCCCTGCCTATTTGATATTCACCTACGTGCTGTTCAGATTGTACTCTGCTTATTTGACATTGACATCAGAATGGGATTCGTTTACCATGAAGGCAATAAAAAGTATTTTCGCAGTGAAAAGAGTATTTTTTTGGCAAGACGTTACTTTAAAAAACAACAACCTGGATCTGAATTCCCAGCCAATCCTCCTAGATACAACTAAGGGTATGATGACACATGCACCAACTCCCATGATGGCTGTATTACAAAAAAATGAGACCCTCTTTCCTCCTCACCACTCTCCTAACACACATACAGCTACTGTAACTCTAGAAAATAGGCAACAGATGTACTCACAGAGGTTTTCAAGGCCTTTTATCATGCTAAAGTTCCACTGGGACTCATTCAGATGGACTGCTCTGACAAAAAACATGTTGATAATTGCCACTCCACATATAGCTGGGACAGGGGACCAGAGGGGGCAGGTGCATATTCGGATGACTGGATGAGTGGATGAATAGATGGCTTGATTGAAAAATGGCTTGGTGTATGAGTGGTGAGGGAGGACAGAGCCCCCCTCTGTCCTCCCTCACCACTCATACACCGTTGCTGAGATCCCAAGAGGTGCGGTCATGACCAGATGGCATTTGCCTGTGAATCTGTGACTACACTGTGACAGCAGGGAAGCACACATGTATTTGTTATTTTATTTAATTTAACTTAACTTTTTTTTTAACCAGGAAAGGCCCATTGAGGTTAAGCATCTAATTTTCAAAGGAAACCTGGCCAAGACGATCAGCTGCATAGAGACAAAATAAACAGCATAGGGAACTCCCATTTCAAAAGAGTCAGTTGTGTAACAATGTTAATTAATAGCATCAACATCTTAAGCAATCTGTCTCTAATTCTTTCATTTTAGAATTTATAACATTTACGAGAGATATTAATTCACTGAATATCAAGTCCTTCTGCCACATATTCCATGCCGACGGTGCAGAATACACAAATTGCAGACTATAGGAACCATCTACGATTTAACCTGAGATGCCGACAACGCAAACTTATTCCCAACAGCCTATACTTAGGCTCCAAGGTGAAAGGACACAGAGCCGGAATAATCCTGGAGAAAGCGCAACACCAGCTACTGAATGAGAGAGTGAGACAGATACATTTCACCGTTGAAGCCCTGAACAAAGAATTGGACAACATACACCACAAACTAGAAACATATCTGCCCAGTACAGTACTGGAAAAGGTCATGGATTTCATCAAGAAAGCACAGCTATCTCAGCACAACAAGAGCGAGCAGCACTAACAAAACAGGAGAATTGTCTTGGAGGAGAAAGGACAACAACCCCACAACACATGAAACAGACAACAGATGGGTGAAAAACCTGTCAGATAGGGAAGAAAGACGTTCTTAAGGATTAAACTTTGCCATTACACCTAAGCAGCTACCTATAGTGGACCTCATCATAGCCACTGAATCGTCCATTAGGAAAAACAAATTAACAGAAACAGAAGCGGAACAGCTCAGACTAAAGGTATCTGCAGCCCTTTCTAATGCGAAGGCTCCCCGTTCCAACCTCACCATCCAAGAAAGGAAGGCTTTGACATCTGAGCAAGGATCAAAACATCACTATCCTACCTGCTGACAAAGGAAGATGCACGGTAGTCCTTAACACAGCAGACTACCAGAACAAGGTCAACACACTACTAAAGGACACAAACACATTTGAGACACTGAGACGAGACCCAACCAGCGGATACAAGAAAAAGGCCATAAAATGTCTACAACAGCTACAGAAAGACAACACCATCAACCTTGAACAATATTACAGTTTGTATCCTGGAGAAGCCATTCCATTCCATCCCACTCAGGCTGATTATCAGCAGCATTAACTCGGTCACCTACAACATTGCCAAACACATTTCTACCATCTTAGCTCCTTTGGTGGGAAACACGCCTCACCACATCCAAAACTCCTTTGACTTTGTAAACAAAGTTCGAGGACTGAAACTGGACCCAGATGAAACCATGGTATCCTATGACGTGACTTCTTTGTTCACCTGCATCCACACCATAGAAGCAGTAGAAACCGTAAGGAAACGGCTAACACAGGACAACACCCTGGACAACAGAACTAGCCTCAGCCCTGACCAGATCTGTAAATGACTCGACCTCTGTCTAAACACCACCTATTTCCAGTACAACGGAGGATTCTACAGACAGAAGCATGGCTGTGCCATGGGCTCACCAGTATCCCCGATTGTGGCAAACATCTACATGGAAGAAGTGGAGAGCAAAGCCCTCATCTCCTTCAGAGGAACAGCACCGAGCCACTGGTACAGATATGTGGACGACACCTGGGTCAAAATTAAAAGCCAGGAAGTGCAAGCCTTCACAGAACACATCAACTCTGTGGACAGTAACATCAAGTTCACACGAGAAGATGTTCACAACAACAGTTTGGCCTTCCTGGACTGCGCTGTACACATTGAAGAGGACAGGAGCCTGCAGATTGGTGTTTACAGAAAACCCACACACACAGACCAATACCTACTGTTCGATTCACATCACCCACTGGAGCACAAGCTAGGGGTCATGAGAACACTGCACCACAGAGCGGAAAACCCAAGCCAGAGAGAAGGAACAGAACCACCTGAAGGGGGCACTTACAGCCTGTGGATACCCTAAATGGACCTTTGTGAAAACAGCCACAAGATCCAAGAAGAACAAAACTACAGGGGTTGAAGAAAAGAAGGTCAAACGCAACAACGTTGTGATTCCATATGTGTCTGGAGTATCAGAGAAACTCAGGAGGATTTTCAACAAAACCCAAGAACACACTAAGACAGATACTGCACACCCAAACACAAGAAAAGCAATCTAGTGTATGCGGTCCAATGCAGTGAGGAATGCACAGACCTGTATATTGGGGAGACTAAACAACCACTACACAAACGCATGGCTCAACACAGAAGGGCCAACTACTCAGGTCAAGACTCTGCAGTCTACTTACATCTGAAGGACAGAGGACACTCGTTTGAGGACCACCAGGTGCACATTTTAGACAGAGAAGATAATAATAATAATAATAATAATCCTTATTTGTAGAGCACTTTTCAAAAACAAGTTACAAAGTGCTTTAACAAGTGTAAAGAATAATACAAAAAAAGATAAGAGCATGAAAATTTAATATAAAATTAGTAAAATACAATAAAATAAAAGGGATAAAATAAAGTCAAATAAGATCGGGAAAAGCTCTCCTATAAAAGTATGTTTTAAGAAGGGACTTAAAAGAGTTCACTGACTCAGCCGACCTGATTTCCTCGGGCAGGCTGTTCCAGAGCCTCGGGGCCCTGACAGCAAACGCTCTGTCCCCTTTAGTTTTCAGTCGAGACTCTGGAACAGACAACAGACCTCTGCCCGAGGATCTCAAGGTACGTGCTGGTGCGTATGGGACTAAAAGGTCAGAAATATAACAAGGCGAGAGGCCATGAAGAGCTTTAAAAGTGATCAATAGAATTTTAAAGTAGAGGAGTAATGTGGTCATATTTCTTTGTTCTGGTTAAAAGCCTGGCAGCTGAGTTCTGGACAGTCTGGAGTCGATCAATAGATTTTTGGGTTAAACAGGTGAAAAGGCTGTTGCAATAATCCAGGCGTGAAGAGATGAAGGCGTGTAAAATGGTCTC
>NC_060168.1:3253086-3265407 GCF_021292245.1 Micropterus dolomieu | reverse complement strand
ATTGTAGTTAATTAATAAATCCTTCAGACTGAGGTAATGGACTTGGAGATTGGATTTTTTCCATCTGCGCTCTGCTTTCCTGCATTCCCTTTTTAGGCTGCGAATGCTGTCATTTATCCAGGGTTGTTTACTAGCTTTAGACGTAGGCCTAACCTTTAGAGGAGCAGTAATATTTAGTGACGACAAGCAGATATGATTGAAGTGATCAACCAGATTGTTGGTGTTGGAATCAGACAGGTGTTGGCTTTGGCTCTGAAAGAATGCGCAAAACTTTGAAACACTTTGTTCATTAAAGATGCGACAACAAGATGGATGGTTTGAAAGAGGTGTCAAGGAAGGATCTACACCCGGGTCGATAAGCTGTCATTGAACAGGGGAGGGGGTCTACGCCACCACTTATCCCCCACTTACAATGCTGTCCTTTCATCACTTCCCAGGAAACTCAACAAGCGTAACCTATTGGTGGTGGCATAACCCGTATAGGTCGCTATGGCACACCTTCTGGTAAATGTCAGTTCAATTAGCCAGCTGATACGTATGATGTACTTATACAAAGCGAAAGCGAAAGGGGAAAATAGTAAAAAGTAAAGACAAACTAAAATGATTTTTGCATTATGTACATACACTGGGGTATAGGTGGTGGGGTCATTGATCTTTCTGCTGGCATAGCAAATGCTAGGGTTAGCCAGGGGACAGAGTGAGAGGGGCGATCAAAAGAAAGAAAGAACCAAACAGCAGGAAATGTTTTTAGTAAACATACAAGGCAGATGTATTTCTCATTTTAATACACAGGGTTGTATAATATGCTGAAGTTTGTAGTTCCCTTTGCTCAGAAGAGCAAGCGCTATTTATAAAAATTATGAAATTCTATACAGAAATAAAACTATTTTACATGGTGGAGTGCTGAGGATGAATAAAAGAGTTTCCCATGTAGAGGGAAGAATCTGCTCTTAAGTCTAAGCCCGTTCTCATCTCATTTGAGAAAGAGTGGACAAAGCATAGTTATTTGTGGTGCGTCTCTATGAGACGCTCTGGGGTGTCCCGTACAGACCGCTAGCTAGCTAACTACGTTCGTGATAATGGTGTTGACAGCCTCTTGAAGCCCCTACCCTTACAACAACCATCAGAAATGTTAGTACCTAAACCTAAGTCACTGAAAGTATGCATGTCGATGGCCGATGTGCTAACAGGTAGGGTTAGGCGGTCCCTTGTGTTGCTGCAACGTAGGAAACGGGGGCGTTTCATATGGACGCTGAAGGGTACCTTTAGCGTAAAATCCTTATGCTTTGTCACGCTGTCTGACAGCGTGTAAAAACGCGGCGCTCCCATTGCAATGAATTGAAAAAATACGCTGGCGACAGAAAAAAACGGTTTGGTGGACATGGGCCCTTTTCCATCCACTCAGACCATCTTGAGTTGAGATTCAGTCAACCCCTTTAAAGTTGGGGAATAAAAAATATTTAGTGTTGACACCTTCAGCACATACAGTAAAGTACACTACAGTAAATCTTCATGTAGTGCAGATACAGAGGCACATCAAAATGACTGCCAGAGCACCTGCAGCTTTGCATCTGCAGTTTTTAGTATTCTTATTTAGATCATATGTCTTCCAATCCAATGTCCAGTGTCAACAAGATTATTAAGAATCAGTTCATGTAAGTGGCCAACTGCCTTTCTTCTAGTATTTACAGTAGTGGCATTGTTGTGGACATGTAAGTATACCTTTATATGACTTTATATGATCTGAATGAAAACTTTAATGAACTAATTAAAAATACATACAGTCAACCAGCAGTTCTAATGGAAACATTTTTAAATGTAGCCCAAACTGTACAAAGATAACTTTAAATCCTGTCTTCAGTTTCAGTTTCGCCTGAAATGAATGATCAGATCTTGCCTATAGCTGATACTGTCTCCTTATTTCATCTGACTAATGACATTTCATGCGCATGCACCTGCACAGTTCGCTTCCTACTTTATCATCGAACTTAATGTGTGCTGCTTTTGTGCTGTATAATCATCAATAAACTGTGTGGTTTGTGGCCATTCCAAAAGGATTAAGATTTAAATGCTCCTAGGTTGTGGCAATCTCATTTTCTGCTTCCTTTAACTTCATGTATTTTGATTCTTGAACTGACACGAAAACTCTCTGCTCTCCACCTCCCTTGTGGCTGCAAAAGAAACATCTCTGCATGAAATTATGTTGTCTGCTCTTGCCTGTGGAAAAAGATAAAAAGAAACTGCAAGTGGGAAACTGCAAAACAGGTCCTGAGATGTGAGGAATATTACTTACTGTTTCCTTGCTGTCCCTCTGCCCACGCACCCTCACACACAAATCAGTGCACACACACCAACACAACCAAGTGGTCATTCACACACACACACACACACACACACACACACACACACACACACACACACACACTCGCACTAGCACTCGCACAGAAACATGTCAACATCATGATTCCATTGCCCTCTGGACTGATTTCACTCTCATGTATAATGCATTAGCTAAATACTTAGGTTGAATTATTAGGATGTTTTATTCAGGAAGGGGCTGGGGCTGCCTCTTCTCTCCCCATTAAGGACTCCTGGCCTGGGGAGCGAGGCACCTAAGCGCTCAGGCACTGTGGAACATGGTTTGGAATAATTAGTAATGGTGTGTGTAAGGTGCCGGAGATGTAAGTTCAATCTTAAGGTCATTCGAGCAGCATACAGCAGCTCATCCTCATGTCCTTTCAGAGAGACAGATAGAGAGAGAGATAGTGCAGAGGGGACAGTAATGGTCTTTAATCAAAACTGACATTAAATGGAGCTTTCATTAGGCATAGACTGATGTGTGGATCATACATCAGTGATTGTCTAATCAATGTATTCAACCAGTGTACTTTATTTTTCAATGTCCTATGGGCTTAATACTTCCAGCCTGCCCATAAATATTAAAATAATTTATGAGTGACTGGATACTTTAGCCACCTTAGTGGTGTGTCTGTAGAAATGACGATGTTGTCTGGACAGGTACTGAATGGATTTTATGAAATTTGTTATGTCCAAGGTACCAAAAGAATGAATTCTAATAGCGCTGGTGATCCCTTGACTTTTCCTCTAGCACCACCAGCAGGTCAACGTTTTACTTATCTAGGAAAATATCTCAGCATCTACTGGATGGACTAACATTAACACCAGCTCGACTTGCCTTGATTGTTCTGTGCTCATCAGCATGTTAACATTATTATTATCATGCTGGTTTAACATTTAGCTCAAAGCAGGGGGTCCAAGAATAGACTGTATAAAAAATGGACATGGTGTCCTTGACGTCACCCGTATGTTTCTGAAGAGCGGTAGTTACGTACTGTAACTCCAGATTCTATGAGTATAGGCGCAGCCCTCTAAGGCTATCGCTATTGGGTTTACCCCTACGCGCGCCTGCGCGGCACTGAGAAATTTTGTCTACGCCCACCCACAGCGTGGGCCTCTCCTACATCCGCACCTTGTGTATATATATACACAACGGTGAAACCTAGCCTTCGGCTCCCAAATGCCTTTTCTTCAGTACTGAGAACCAAGGTCCAGTGAGGCCTACAACTTAGAGGGCTGCGCCTATACTCACAGAATCTATGGGCTCCTTGTCCGGGCCAACGTAAGCAGCGGCCGCTCCCCCCTTCAGTCCCGTGGAAGATGGCGCACCGCACACACAAGGGAAGATCACTCAGCCAAAACACTCAGTGCTGAGTGAGTCAGTGAGAAACAGGAGACATCACATAGGTAGAAACGGATGAAAGAGCACGGGGAAGACCAAGAGACCGGCGTGCAGATGTGCAGATCGCTGACCCTCTTGGCCGATGTCAGAGCCACAAGTAAGGCGACCTTGGCCGAAAGAAACCTCAGGTCTGCCGTCTCTAAAGGCTTAAATGGGGCTTGGGTCAACGTGCGTAAGACCAGCGCCAAATCCTACTGTGGAGCAACAGGCCGCATCACCGGCCAGATGAAACCAGGGTGCCCCCCTTCAAGAAACGCTTCACCAGGGGATGAGTGAACACTGTCCTGTCCCCGAAGCCGGGGATCCCGCCCCAGCACATCAGGGAAGACTTGTGAAGCTTGTGAAGACCGGGATGTGAGACCTGCCCAGGGGAACCCCGACTGACAGAGAGAGGGGGTCCCGCCAGTAGGCCAGGTCAGAACCCACAGACAGAGGAACAGCAATCAGGCGCCATCTCTGTCTCACCGCTCCATCAGAGCATCCACCCTCTCCTGAGAGAGCTGCGCACTCCAGAGAGAGGAGTCCAGTACTACGCCAAGGTAGGTGAGCCGCTGGGAGGGGAGAGGAGCACTCTTCTTACAGTTCACCGTGAAACCCAGGCAAGACAGGTGTGCGACTAGCAGTGCCGTCTGCACCACCGCCTCGTCCCGGGAGTGCACCAGCAGGTGTATGGTTGTATTGGTACTGGGCGCCCTGGAATGACAACCACAGAAACTTCCTGTGTCCAGGGATGACGGACACATGAAAGTACGTGTCCTTGAGGTCGATGGATGAGAGCCAGTCTCCCTGACGCACACACTCCATCACCTGTTTTACTGTTAACATGCGAAACGGTCTCACCATAATCGTTTTGTTGACCGAGGCACGACTCGCATCGGGGATGGAGGTCCCCTGGCAGGATGAAGCCCGTCTCGCAGATGCGACAGTGGACAGTGGTGGTGGCATCGTCCCGCCCCATTCTCATCGGCCAGGAGGAAGACATCATCAGATTCTTTGTAGTTGGTTGATTTCTTGCTTATCTGCTCTTCTTGCTCTATAGACAGCTCAGTGCTGAAGAAAAATGGGAGCCGAAGGCTGGGTCTCACCGTTGTATATACTGTATACAAGGTGCAGACGTACGAGAGGCTCACGCTGTGGGTGGGCGTAGACAAAATTTCTCAGTGCCGCACAGGCGCACGTAGGGGTAAACCCAATAGCGATAGCTTTAGAGGGCGACGTCTATACGAAATAGAACCGTTATGAAACTCAAAGTGGGCGTAGCCGGCCGTCACCATCTTCACAGCGTCACCGTGCGTCACTCCCGGATAACCAAAAATGGGCAAAGAAGCGGGTCATAGATGGAGCTGAGGTTTGGATTATGGATTGCTGAAACCAAGCCCGTCTAGCTCGACATGACTAAGTTCGCTCAGTCAGGAGCTAATGCTATATGCTACTCTGCCTGAAACACAACTGCTTTCATACAGAGATTGGTCCGTGTACTTTGCGGCCAACGGATTTTTGTTTTGAAATGAAAAAAACAACGAAAAACGTCTCGTTTCCCAATTACCATTAGTATATAGGGACATGAAAAACAGGAAACAAACCGTTTTTCGTTTTGATATTAAAAAACGGAAAACGAAAAACAGTCTCGTTATCTGATTATCTTTGATTTGTGTTTATAGATGGAAATCTGAAATTCCAATACCAGTGTATAAATGTGTATCATCCGATCATTCAATTATTCCATTTAATCTGGCAAATCAAAAACTAAATTTTGTTTTTTGTTTTTCTGTATGTACAAAAAATTGAAAACTGACGTTTGTTTCCTTGCTTTAACCTCGAAACGGGAAATATAATAAACAAGGAAACCAAAACGAAATAATGGATCAAGTTAGGTTTTCTGTTTTTTATTTCCTTTATTTGTTGTAGTAGGTCTAACTATTTCCCACGGTGCTGTCCTGCTTGCTTTGCGCATGCGCAGTGGATAGATTTCAAAGGAGTAGGTCGCTGAGCGCCAAAAGCGGAGGGTCCGGTCCCAGTTGGTCAAACTTTCCAGTTCAAATGGCACTCGAACCATACATGTCTTTAACTGAGGACATGTTTATGAATGGAATGCCATATCATGAGATCTCAGTAAAGATGCGAGAAATGGGTGACCAGCGTGGAAGCTCTGAGATCAGCATTCGGAGACTACTTGCCAAGCATAATATGCAGAGAAAAGGACACACTTCTGATTCAGACCTTGACATTGCTATTTCTCAAGCAATAAATGACGTAACGTTACGTAATATAAAAAAGTAAAACATGAAGCATACTAGACCAGTGGTGTAGTCTACGTGATACGCAGGTAGCCTATACGCTGTATACCCACTAGGAATGGTCAGAGATTTCCGTATACCCACTTAAAATAGTGAGATGATGCATAACAACATTGTTTTGTGACAGAACTTGAACACGTTCATTCATAAATTCTGTGTTGCGAAGCTCTGAACTGACATTTTCGGCTTCCATGGCCTGTGAGTGTGTGTGTGTGTGTGTGTGTGTGTGTGCGTGCAGTAGTAGAAGTAGCAGTTCCTGGATGCTTGCTCATGCATTTAAGCTGATTCAGTAGGCTACATAACCTAAGTCTGACAATGAGTTTGGACGATAAGTGTGCTTGAGATGATGTGGACCACTTATTGTGTCCTCACTGTTAATAATATTCTGTAATGAATGAGTGTTGGTGATAGAACTGCTCATAGGCCTATGTTCATTGTTATTGCAGCTACTGATAAGCCTCAGCTTTCAATTATTGTTAATAATAGTTGGAATTTGCACTCTTAAATGTGCACTGAAAATTGATGAACCAGATTCATAAAACATCTAAGGCTTCATGTAGCTCCTAACTGATGAGTTAAATGGTGATTAACACTAAACTTTAGAAAATCAGTCTATTTGCCCCACCTGCATAGGTGTAATTTACACTGGGGACGCTGGGTCCCCAACACTTTTTCTGTTTTTTCTCCCAAATGTTCTGAAAAATTGCTTGCAACAAGAAATGTTAAATAACAAATGAAAGTGCTATGAGAATTTGGTTTGGCACAATAAGAAAACATGCAATGCAATGTAAATATATAGAGAAAACACATCTGCATTGTCCAAAAAAATTACTTAAGCTAAAAGAAAACTATTTACTGATTACTGCATTATATTCAATTATATTTTTATATTCTGAATCGTCACCTGACACCTGAATTTTATGTTTCCCTTTATATAAATAAAGACATTTCCACCATAAATTGTTTAATACTCAAAATCTTCTGGGGGAGGACCCCCAGATCCCCCAATTGTACATTTTCATCAATGAATATTTCTTTAAATAGCATTAAAATATCTTCTAGTCTTGTTCTTGTGACCCCAATATTCTGGATTGTAACGTAGCCTCATATGCTGTGTTTTGTCACAACTCTAATCTGAGCCGTTAAATGTCCCCACCACTGTTCAACACAAAGTGACGCCCTTGCCCACCTGTAGCTGTCATTGGCTGTTAAAGTCTTTGCAGTGTTGACAACACATAGCCTAAGCAGTCCTTCAGAATGCTCTATGTTACATGTACATGCATACTGTATGTATTAGTGACTGTAGTGGTGCTTATGGGACGTCGCTCTGGGACGGGGTGTATGAGACTGGGTGGGAAAAA
The DNA here is from genome assembly GCF_021292245.1 of Micropterus dolomieu. Taxonomy (NCBI): domain Eukaryota; kingdom Metazoa; phylum Chordata; class Actinopteri; order Centrarchiformes; family Centrarchidae; genus Micropterus; species Micropterus dolomieu. The sequence goes on along the minus strand of NC_060168.1, from coordinate 3,257,989 downwards.
TCACAGTATACTCACTACAAAAAACAAGACAACACCACTGTCCTAGACCTAGGCTATTTGATGGTAGACAAACAATTGTGTGCCTGTGTATGTGTGTGTTTAAAGAGACTGGATCAACGTATGGTCGTAAAATGATGACAGGCTACCTGTCCTCAGTTGGGGTACGTGCAAGGGAATGCTGCGTTGGGAGCGTTCTGAGAGCAGCCCATACCCCTTACCATGAAGAACGGCGTCAAGTATGTCTTAAATAGGCTGGTCCTGAATTTTATATTTTTATAATAGACAGGGTTTGCAGACTTCCTATGTGGAGCTCAGGCAATCTGGGTGTCATCTTATCTGCCAGGACGTAAATGTCAAGGTTTTTATGGCAAGCCCTTTTACCATTTATTCTTTAAAACTTACTAGTTGCTAATTAAATGCTACTAGCACTTACTTATTAGTTACTATTAACTATTCTATTAACTACTAATACGTATTCCCGTTTTACTAGTAACAATTTATTACATACTAGCACGTTTTAGTTACTAGTAGGCTAACGCTTCCATTAGTTACTAGTAAGTAATAGCACATTTTTGCCATTGCAATCTATGGGGCTCTGTAGAGATCACCTTTTCATTAGTTACTAGTGACTATTCAAATAGTTATAGAATAGAATAGAATAGAATAGAAAAAATGTGCAATTAGTGACTAGTAAAAATAATTACTAGTAACTAATGGAATAGTCACTAGTAACAAAAAATTAAGTACTAGTATGTAATCAATTGTTACTAGTAAAATGGGGATAGTTACTAGTAGCTAATAAATAAGTACTTTTAAGTAAGATTTTATATAAGTAGTTTTTAAATAGCGACTAGTACGTTTTAAGGAATAAATGTTTAAATGGCTTTCTATAAAGGTTTAAGATAACAGATTGGGATGATATACCTCCTGTACGTTTCATTAGCCAACGCAATTCATTAAACCGTCATATAGCCTAAATTAACATTAAAGTTCGGCAGTTAAAATACCTTGCACAACGTAGTATTTTAAATCATATCCTATATCAACATATTAACCAGGCGTTGAAATCTACGGAATTAGTCTTTGTGTATTGTGACCTTTTAACCGTGCACATCCAGATAATATTGTTCAAGTAATTCTGTGCATTATTGTTTCAACTTAAATATTTGACATGAACTGTTTATGTATTACGGTGGTTACCTTTAGTTTACAGAGTTGTGGGTGATTCTGATGTAATTTCCGTCCTGACAGATGGGATGAGTCCCACAGAGGTCTGCTGGCAGACCCTTCTGACCATGTAGCCTATACCATGCACATGTATACCTAATAATACCTAGCCTATATCTAATGCTTACTAATATATTTTCTTGCTTGCATATGGTTCCCGTAACTTTAACCCAATCCCATATAATGCTGAGTATATGAGACACAAGATGCACATGGACCAAAATGAAAAATTGGTCATGTTTGGAGTGACTCATGTGATTGCTGTAGATGGATACAGCAAGAAAATTGTTGCAAATAATTGCAAATGCAACTATGCCTGCAAAATCTATGAAGAGGTGTACAGGTCTGTGTTGTATGTTATGTTTGATCAAACATATTTTGTAAATTGTAATAATATTAATAATTTCACATGTGTTTATGTAGACCTGCAGTAACACATTATGGAATGTGGGATCAACTTCGTGTGGATCATGGCAAAGAGTTGTGTCTCTACATGCAAGAGAGGCTCTCAGAATATAGACACAACCAGCAAAGACAGCCATACCTCCAAACACAGTCAACAAGGGTAATGTCAACCATCTGCATCTACATTACACCATTGGTGAAAAATAAGTAAGTATACTAACTAAGCCAAGTAATGCACTTAAGGCAAGGCAAGGCAAGTTTATTTGTATAGCACATTTCAACAACAAGGTAATTCAAAGTGCTTTACATAAAACATAAAAGCAACAGGGAAATATAAAAAAGTTTAAAAGCAACATAGGGAAATTGAAAAAATACACATTAAAAATAATAAAAGTTACAGTACAATGTACAATCAGGATTAAAAGAGTTAAATGGAAAATAAAAACAGGCTGAGGGGTTGAGCAAATTAAGTACAAGTCTGAGGAACCTGTACTTAGCATATCCATGTCCTGCTACTTTATACTCCACTACATAATGAGTAATCTAATAATTTCAAATATATCAATAACCTGGGCCAATTGTCAAGAGTGGTTACAATCAGTACTTCAGATAATACTTATTCTAGGATTTCGAATACATAACCTTTTCTTATGTTTTCAACACTGTGTGGTCTTGGGGATTTTACACAACAAGGTTATTCTTAGTCTATTCACTAGTTCCCAACTGTTAATAACATAGAAACACATTGTTAACAGACCTCTATCATCTCCTTTAAAAAAAAAACCCACAAATCACACAGTGGAAAGGATGTGGCCAGAAATGAACAGCAGAGTGAATTATCCACTAAGACTAAGATCAGGAAGCCATAAATATGGAGGACAGTCTGACAAGCTCCTGCACATCTAGTGTTTTATCATTGAACATCACAACAAACATTTCTTGTGTTGTTAAAGAGAGAGGGATACCAAATCACCTAGCAGGGACTGGAACACCAAGAAAAATCTCAACCGATCTTCTACCAGATGCCACAGTTGTAGCTGACATGTATGACAGGGACATGGGATCCTCACCAGAGTATCTTCATTCGGAAGTGACCCCTTTCTGTCTGAGGCAGATAAAGTGAGAGCAGAGCAGCACTTTGCACATTATTACCCTGACCTTTCAGTTGTTTTTGACAGTGCTGTCAATTACAACTATGCTCCCTTCAAAGAGGCCTTGATCTACCTCATTGATGTAACAAAGACTTGTTCCTAATTTCATGTGCACTGGATTGTGAGGAGCCTTGTAACGGATTGCTGGACATCTGTGTCTGTGGAAACAATTATGCAGTTACTACTACAACAGTAGAGGGTGTAAGTATACCCTGATAGTATTTACCATACAAGTTTTACATTATATGTGTATGTAAGTGTCACTATAAAAACGTCAACTGCCTATTTTGCTACCATTAATAAATAATTTTACTGTCATTGTATCCATATTAGACATTATTCACAGGGTTGTTTTATTTAGAAAAAATATATTTATTTTGCTTTTGTACAGAAAGAATAATCAGAGACACATAAATTGTGTAAACAAAGTAAGTCTAGCTTAGCAAATCTCCACAGAAGAGCCTGTCACAACATATTGCCACATTTAGACCTACTAGCTCTTATAAAATCACTGTGGGCTGAGAACAATAATGTAGCATAAAAACATCTTGCCACATTTAGGCCTACTAGCTCTTATAAAACTACTGTGAGGTGGGAACAATGATGTAACATAGAACATCGTTACATTTTCTAGCTCTTAATACTCCAGAGCTAAGAACATTGATGCAACATAAAAATATCAATCCTCAATATCAATAAGTATTTATAAAATGATATAACACTGACAAGTAAGGATTGGTGGCAAGCAGAAAAGCAGCATTTACTCTTCGCGTGCCAGCTCTCTCATGACATTTACTACACCAGAAAGGCCAGTGACTCTGTGAATGTTGATGGAAAAATCATCTTCTAGACACTTTGAGGAATTCTGAAGCCACACAGTAGTGCAGGATCTGCATCCGACCAAACTTCCACAGCATGCTGCAAATACTGGATCTTCTATGATTCCTGTCAGTGTAAGAAATAAATATTAGAGGTCTGAAAACACAGTACAAGATATACTAGATGAAGAATGAAAAATATTTTCCAATTGAATGTCAGACAGCGTATAAAAAAGCATCCTTTATGTAACTGAGTCTATGTATGGCATAAGTTCAGTGAGAATTAACAAATTCCTTTTCTCTGTCTACAGATGCTCCAAGCACACCCCGTACCACTTAACATCACAGATGTAAATTCCTGAAGTATGCTTAGGGAATGGCTCTGTTTTTACGGATTGGCTTCCTTAATCTCAATTGGCTATACAAAGAAAACCAGGAGCAGGACACTTAAGCTTTTAAATGACCACTACATCATAAATTCCACCAAACAACAACAATATGTTTGTCAGGGTGAATACATTATTTTTTGACTTACCTCTGCAAACTAGACAAGTGAATGTATCCCTAACATTCCGGGACTTTTTTTTCGGTCAGTACTAATGTTGTGTTCCCGTTTCGATGAACCAGAGTCCCTGAATGGCAGTTGTCACCTCAGACAAACCCTGAGCAGCCAGGACAAGCTCCTAGATCTTCTCGAACATACTGTCCAGTCCACCCTCATCATCTCTGCGTCTGTGAAAGAGAAACGTCACATGTACAGGTGCTGGTCATATAATTAGAATATCATCAAAAAGTTGATTTATTTCAGTAATTCCATTCAAAAAGTGAAACTTGGATATTATATTCATTCATTACACACAGACTGATATATTTCAAATGTTTATTTCATTTAATTATGATGATTAAAACTGACAACTAATGAAAATCCCAAATTCAGTATCTCTGAAAATTAGAATATTACTTGAGACCAATACAAAAAAAGGATTTTTAGAAATGTTGGCCAACTGAAAAGTATGAACATGAAAAGTATGAGCATGTACAGCACTCAGTACTTAGTTGGGGCTCCTTTTGCCTGAATTACTGCAGCAATGCGGCGTGGCATGGAGTCCATCAGTCTGTGGCACTGCTCAGGTGTTATGAGAGCCCAGGTTGCTCTGATAGTGGCCTTCAGCTCTTCTGCATTGTTGGGTCTGGCGTATCGCACCTTCCTCTTCACAATACCCCATAGATTTTCTATAGGGTTAAGGTCAGGCGAGTTTGCTGGCCAATTAAGAACAGGGATACCATGGTCCTTAAACCAGG
>NC_060168.1:3232208-3252986 GCF_021292245.1 Micropterus dolomieu | reverse complement strand
AGGTCATTGGTGACTTTAAGCAGGGCAGTCTCAGTGCTGTGGTACTTCCTAAAACCAGACTGAAACTTTTCAAATATTTTGTTATTTTCCAGTACAGTGAGCAATTGTTTGGACACAATTCTTTCTAGAATCTTTGCAATAAAAGGCAGTTTTGAAATTGGTCTAAAATTATGTGGGAGGGAGGGATCTAAACCAGGTTTCTTTAAAAGTGGGTTCACGCAAGCCGTTTTAAAATAATCAGGGACACAACCAGTAGATAGGGAGCTGTTGAAAACAGAGATCAAATGGGGCCCAACAGAATCTATTACTTTCAGTAAAAATTTTGTAGGTATTACATGAAGTGGGCTGGAGGACACTCTCATTTGTGATACTGTTTTTAAAAGCTCAGACAAGTCGATGGGATAAAACTGGTTAAAACTCTCTTGTTGCTGGTGAGGAACCTCTGAGTAAGAGGCAGTGGGGATAATAGAGGCTCTGATTGACACCACCTTATTGGTGGTAAAAACAGCTGTTAAGTAGCAGGAGAATAAGCTATTGCAAAATCCTTTCTTTCCTGTTACACATTAAACAAGATACAAATATAGTAACAGGCCTATGTGTCAAAATTCACTCTCTTATCATTCCTAAATGTATAACCATGAACCACAAAAATAGGGGTCCAATGGCGCCCGTCTTGTGGGCTAATCTGAAAGGTTGGGTTTTCACACTATATATACAGTATATATATATATATGTTTATAATTTTGTTCACTGTATATATAGCTATACACTGAACAAAATTATAAACCTAACACTTTGCCCCCTGAGTTGAACTCTAAGGGTCTAAGATCTATGTACACAAAAGGCCTATTACTCTTAAATATTGTTCACAAATCTGTCAAAATCTGTGTCAGTGAGCACTTCTCCTTCTCCTTCACAGGAATGTCCACCAGAGCGGTTGCCCACGAATTGAATGTTCATTTCTCTACCATAAGCCTTCAACAAAGGCATTCCAGAGAATTTGGCAGTACATCCAACCGGCCTCACAACCGCAGACCACGTGTAACCACACCAGCCCAGGACCTCCACATCCAGCATCTTCACCTCCAAGATTGTCTGAGACCCGCCGCCCAGACAGCTGCTGCAACAATCGGTTTCCATAACCAAATAATTTCTGCACAAACTGTCAGGAACTGTCACAGGAAACTCATCTGCATGCTCGTCATCCTCATCAGGGTCTTGACCTGACTGCAACTTCGCACAGCCATTGAAGAGGAGAGGACCAACATTCCACAGGCCACAATCAACTCTATGCGAAGGAGATGTGTTGTACTGTGTGAGGCAAATGGTAGTCACACCAGATACTGACTAGTTTACAGAACCCCCCCCCCCCCCCCCCCCATTTTTGAGTGGCTTTTTATTGTGGCCAGCCTGTGCAATACCCATGCTGTCTGATCAGCATCTTGATATGCCACACCTGTGAGGTGGGTGGATTATCTCGGCAAAGGAGAAGCGTTCGCTAACACAGATTTTGACAGATTTGTGAACTATATTTGGGAGAAACAGGCCTTTTGTGTACATAGAGAAAGTCTTAGATCTTTGATCCCATGATGAATGGGGGCAAAAACAAGTGTTGCACTTGTAATTTTGCTGTGTATGTGTGTAGATAGATAGATAGTATATTGTGCATGCTGGCTCATTGGAAAACTTGAATAAAAAAGAGCCAACAGGATTAATGACACCTGTGCTTTTCCTGCTATGATATGTCGGAATGTCACTGTGAAAAAAGTCCTTACAAATATGTGTAACAACTTTATTGCAGTAGTAGAGGAAGTGTTAATATTTACTATTTACAGAAATAGACTCCACAACAAGTAGTCTTACAATAGTATTATGCAAAATTGTAGTATCCTAAGGAAAGTCACTATACAGAATGGCCCTTTTCAGAGTGGTATATTACTGGATGACTATTCCTGGTGTATTTATGAGTAACACATCATACTTTAATATATTTTATATGTTAAATCTTAACAGGGCTAATTGTAGTTTTTTTAAAGATAAAATCACTTATCAATAAGTAACTTTTTAACTGCCTAAGTGCCTTAATCTCATTTAGCCTTGTAAAGCCTGAACCATGAAAATTGAGTGGTTATTATACCTAATGTCAAAATCAAAAAAAAAAAAAAAAAAACAGATTTGGAATAGCTCTTTGCATGTATGAGTTTTGTTTTGTATCATATTTGACATAGAATTTATTGCAAGGTTTTGCCCACATCATGTTTTTTTAAGACAACAAAAACACGCAGAACACAACATGTTTTAAGCCTTTTATCATCATCAGCACCCTCATCTTCCCCTAACTGCTCCATGCTACTTGAATTGCCCTCTATAATCAGGAGATCTTCAAATTATTGTGTATTTCTCCTCTGAATTGGTCAGTTTTTATTTAAAATCAATGACCAAAAGACAATTATTATGAAGTGAGCATCCAATTAGACATTTAGCATCTCAAGACAGCAGGAAAATACAATATAGGCTAAAAATATCTCAATTTCTGTATGCCTATCTTAAACCTTTAATTAGTTTAATTAAATAATTAAAAGAGTGTATGTAGCTATAAAGTAACTTGGCTTCAGTCCTTTAAATATTCATATTGAAGTATCCAAAACAATTTGAATGTTTGTCTCAAAGTGTTTGTCTTAACTCCTTCAAAATTGGCAGAAGTTTCCTTGCAAAACCACCTGTAGGTCACCGATTGACAACCTCCAATTTGGCCCTCAATTGAAGGACCTTTGTTTGGGGTTGCCTATGTTGGACGAATGTCGGCCCCCTGGTGGATTATCCGTGCATTACATGTATCTGATTGTATACATCAGGTTTTTTGAGGAAAAAAATATTAAACTGATGATGTAGAGGTCTCTAAAACTCATGTATCATATATGATACACTTGTCGTTACAGGGTTAGAAATTAACAACACGCCTGTTTTCTCTGTTACTTGGAACAGCCACTATTCAGCTTCTTATGTGAAGGAATCGGCTGCCTGCTCCCTAATCTCTGACAACAGCGACAACACCGCAGCTAACAACATGCAGTCCGCTAACATCACACATCACCCAGCACACACATACTCCAAGATAAACTCCATGTAAGGATAAAAAAACAACAACAAAGTTTTATGTGCTGAAGCCAAAAGAGAATAAATCGATATCAGTCAACACAGTCAACATCAGACAGGCTTTAGTCACGGAGAGAATGACGCTTTGTTTTGAAACCGACAGAGCTGGCTTTCATCCTATTGGACAGGTAAACTAACATTACTGCAAAACGTGAAATATTTTGTGAATTTGTGCGTTAGTTGGCTCAAGTTAGATAATTTTAGCTCGTTGACTAACACCAACCAGTTACTATGGTTATGGTGCAAAATACTACAGTTGTATGGCTTTCCACATTACTCCACCAGCTAACGCGACCCATATTACTGTGTACCACTGGTATTGTCTTTAACTGTCAAATAAATACAGTGAAGAGTCCAATATTTCCCTCTTAAATGTAGTGCCGAAAATTAGAACATCATGGAAAAGTTCACTTTTTCCCGTAATTTAATTCCAAAAGTGAAACTTTCATATATTCTAGATTCATTACACATAAAGGGAAATATTTCAGGCCCTTTTTTGTTTTAATCTTTTTGATTACGGCTTATAGCTCATGGAAATCAGAAATCCGTATCAAAATATTAGAATAAAGAATCTAAAATACAGAAATGTGGACCTGAGAAGAGCCTTTAATCTCTGTCTGGTTCAGTAGACATAATCATGGGGAAGACTTCGACTGACAGTTGTCCAGAAGACACTCATTGACACCCTCCACAAGGAGGGTAAGCTCTTTTCAGATCAAAGTAAATTTTGTATTTCAAAATGGGAATTGAGGTCCCAGAGTCTGAAGGATTGGAGTCCAGTGTGAAGTTTCCACAGTCAGTGATGATTTGAGTCAATGCAGCACCGGCCAGGAGATTTTAGGTTACTTCATGCTTCCATCTGCTGACAAGCTTTATGGAGATGCTGTTTTCCTGTTCCAGCAGGACTTCACACCTGCCCACAGGACCAGAACCACTAGTAACTGGTTTGCTGACCATGGTGTTACTGTGCTTGATTGAACCAGCCAACTCACCTGATCTGAACCCCACAGAGAATCTTTGGTGTATTGTCAAGACGACAATGAGAGAAACCAGACCAACAATACAGATGAGCTGAATGCCGCTTTCAAAGCAGCCTCAGCAGCTACAGGCTGATTGCACCCATGCCATGCTGCATTGATGCAGTAATTCGTGCAAAAGGAGCCCCGACCAAGTGCTGACCAAGTAATTAAGCTTTTTCAGAACTTTTCAACTTTTAAGTAGGTAAACATATCTGTGTTACACATTCTTTATTCTAATATTTTGAGACATGGATTTTTGGATTTTATGAGCTATATCAACATTAAAATAAAAAAAGGCCTGAAATTTTCACAGTGTGTAATGAATCTAGAATATATGAAAGTTTAACTTTTTGACTTAAATGATGGAAAAAAAACATTTCCACGATATTCCTATTTTCTGAGATGCACTTGTACATGTGTATAGTTTGTGTCTCAAAACTGCAGTTAGGTGCAGTAACTGAGGTGTTATACTGTTATCAATGACAATAACCCAGAGAAAGCAGTTTACACACAATTTTTTGCAAGATTTCTTTTTATTTCATTTGTGTATAAAGCAGCACCTACTGTCACCCTAGCATCTGCATTTGTCAGAAGATCCAGGGTGAAGGTTTATCAGTGATATTTTTGTAACTTTAAAATGCTTTGACTGGTGCTACACATGTATTCCTAAAGATACATTTAATAACATGTTTTTAGCTCACATTGTCCATAGGCTACATTAAGCAGGCTTACAAAAAGGTACTTTGCGCTCACATCTGTGGCTTTGTCAGCAACAACCAAGCAGATTGGCAATAATACCTCAGGAACAAAAAGATTTTCCAGAGAAGACTTAACTCCGGAAAACTAAGATACAAACCCATTAGAAATAAATTCACCTTTCGGATTGTAATGTTTTCCCTCAATAATTAATATCACCATGAGACTCCTTCCCAATAATAAAAAACAAAACTGTTTAAACATGATTTCTTAATCACAGTCATCATCTTTCAAGTCTTTCATTTAGTCTAGGAATGTACAAGAAAAATGATAGTCAGCAGGCTCTCTGGCACATTTTAAATATTTCATTTACATTAATATTCAGATGTCTTATTTAGAACATTGTAGAAGCACCACAGATTATGCTTCATCTACTCCACCCCCTTCTACCAGCCTTGCATACCAGGATCTAGGCAGGTTCTGGTTTGGGCAAGCACTCAGGAGATGGATAAGTCATTCTCAGATTTCTGGGCAAGCTGTCCGTTATAAAACTCTTATTCACCACAAATTCCTTGAATCTTTCTCACTGTTTGTGGCAGAACAGCCACGGCCATTGCTTTAAACTAAATTGATCACCCTCCAACACATTAGCAAAATGACTGTAAAGAGAAATGTGTTTTTGACTGAGTTTTGTTCTGTATTTATTGCATTTGGAAAAAGCAGTTCATGATACAAGGACAAAATGACATAGCTGCCAATAAGACTGTTTTCTTTCTTGTAAAGTTGACATTTTGCTGATCTGAGGTTTTAACAGAAGATCACTACGCTGACCAAAAGAGAGGAAGTTGGTTGGAGTGATTATTTCACTGAAGGTGGGTGAATCTGATGTGTCAAAATGGGAAACTATATCGCTATTATCCTGGTCCAAGATGTTTTTGGTCCTTGGAATGTGTTCTTCAAATTCCCGTCTAATCTGAAAGACTTCAGTAAATACAGAAAAAGAACCCTCCTCTTTTAATTTTCAGGGTCAGTGGTTATAAACTCAGGACACCCAACAGTGCAGAAAGAGTGTGATCAGATATAATGTAAATGCAACTATAACATTTTTCCATTCATTATTCCTGAGACATATTCCAAAAATAAATACAAATATAGATTCTATGTAATATCACCTTTTCAGTGAAACATACCAAAATCCTTTCTAGACTAAACACACCCAGTTGAGTAAAAAAAGTAAAAAGAAAAGAAAACTGCATTAAATTGAAATACAATGGACATGTGCATCCACTGGGGGGCAGATGAATGGCAGATTCGGGTTGGCAGATAGCTTTAGGCTGAGCTGTGCTCCCAGTCACGAGGTCAGGATGACACTCCACATGCAATCTAACGGAGGAAACAGGAACTGTGTCTCCGCTGCTCTGACTGGTCACAGGGTCAGGGGTCATAGATAGACTCACAGTGGTCAGCATTTTGTAAACACATTGACTTGTCACAGAGCCCTTATCAAAACACACCAAAGAACAGGAAACCTTTCCTCTCAAAGAGGCAAGAGGTGTCGCACGCAACATGCAGCAAACCCAGGGAGTTTCCAGCGTGTAAGTGGAAAAACCTACACCATGAGCTTTTAGACGTGTCATGAAGTTGTATACACTTTGTAACAAAATACTGTTTCGGCCATGTAGTTGTTCTTCAGCCATGTGGCAAAGCAGACCATTTCCTCATCTTATCCATCTTTATCTAGGTGCAATGTCATTGGTTACTCTGTTACGCCTGGTGCAGAGGAATGACAAATTTACATCCAAATGGTGAGTGGTAGCGGATTCCAACCTCCTGGAAAACCAGCGTAGGGATGCCAATGTCACAGAGGTACACCCTGCTCTCTGCCTTGGGCAGAGGTAGTGGAAGGCCCAAAGAGAGGGTCCATTTTGCCTCGACGGCCTGATGCTGCTCGCTGACCGCAGGATCGATACTTAGGACCGGAGCCCGGTTCTGGTTGGCCCAGTCAGCGGCTGATTGGTACCAGGACTGCTCCCTCAGCAGTAGGTTCTCGTGGCAGTCCAGGCAGTTGATGACCAGGTCGACGGGGCTTGCTGGCAGGTCTGGGTCAGAGGGAAATGAGAAGAAAGAGACAAAGATCCGGCTAAAAAACTGAAACCAGGAGACACGAAAGAAATCCTTACCGTCTATCTAAAGGAATTTAAATTGTGTGGAGATGTTGCTGCTCCACTAGATGGCACCATTTATCCATGCTGGCTTGTTCCAACAGAACAACATGAACAGATCCTAATGCGCTCTGAATCATGTTTACATCACCATCACTTTGGACCCAGATCAGCCCAAACACCGAGCAGGGTCCTTTCCATCAGTACCACTGTATACTGAGTGGACAGGGATTAAATCATCTAAATACTCTGCACTGTTTCACCTTTGACGCTGGCCACTTGCTTGCTGCCGGTCCTGCTGTAGAGGTTGACCTCACTTGTGACAGACTCCTGCATTTTGAGAAAGTTGGGCAGGAACAGGAAGACCTCCACTTCATGGTTGGCCAAGTGTCTACCGCAGCTGATGCCCTGGGCTCCCTGGATGTGTGGCCCACACAGAAGGACCACAGTGGGCCTCTGGTGGACATTTTTTGGGGTGAGTCTGGTGACATTCAAGAGATGACAAAGTCACTCCACAAACAAAGACAACCAATGTAGTGTTCATACGTTACCCAAAAAGTATGTTATCAAAGAAACTGCATCATATCCACGTCATAAGAAGATGATGATGATGATTATGCCTGGTTGACACCCAACCCTAACCCAGTCTTAATCAATTATGTGCTGTTCAGAACCATTTCAGAACAGATATGTAACAACAATAAGATGCTTCTAAAAGATTCCTGGCAAATCATTAATCTGTATGTTTTAATTTCTTGATGAACTGTTAAAACAAGGTACATACATTGTGCGTTAGCAAGTTATGTAACATTACTTACATGTCTTTCTTTTGGTAATTTAATTGGCGCGCGAATGCTTATAGTCCTACTAAGAACAAGGGGTCAAGGCGCACGTCAGCCTCTTGTGGACGAAATCAGTATTACAACATCAAACATCTGAAAAATGATCCTGGCAAATAAAACAAAACCTTTTTTTCACCTGTTTTCATGGACAAAAAAAAAAATCCTGGAAAGACTTTTTTTTTTCCTACCCCTCACTTGCTTCTCAGGGCTTCCATATTACTTACTCTTACACAGTTGGGATTATTAGTCTTTTTTAAGAAACATGTTTTAGGTTGATAACACAAAAACAACACAAAGAGCTTAGTTTGAACAGGGATAACATTGCTCCCAAAAAAAGTTTCCTCAAATAGTGGAGGAAGACATTTATTGTTATAATGATAATGACAAGAAGCTGTTGAAGATTGATGCCGATTATATATATTATTATATATCTGCTCCATTACACACATCGATAACTTAAGTTTCTTTACTCTGATAATGGGCAGATGGAGATAATAAATTATCTTATTAATCTTATTAATAATTGCAGTTTTAAAACATCCTATTAGTTAGGATTTATTGGGCATTAGGCTTGTATATCTGTAGACTTTTTGAGTATGAATTGAGTGCCTGTTGGCTGTCATGGAAATAGTGGAACACCATTGTAATTTCAGTGATCCTGGTATTCCAAAATTATATTTGAATCTAAGCTCACAGTAGTTCAAATGTAAATTTGAGAAAAGGATCTGAGACAATAAACCTGTTTGTTATATGAGCCTCTGCGCTGAGGTTCTTTGATCTTAAATAACACTATGTTGCTCATGAATGTGCAGGTAAACAATACCAAAAGGGCTGCTTCATTTCATTAGGATGTTCTTGACCTGCAGTGTGACTGTTCAGTGTAGTGCTTTCCTCAGAAAATAAACCCTGGGGGGCTGTCAGGGCTAACTCCATCTAACTCATGCAGAAACGTGGTAATAAAGATGACTGCCACAGAAACTGGAAAACATGACATGAAAACAAAAAGTTTTTTTGCTCTAATGATTGTATGACTACTTGGACAGCAATGTTTGGCACATTGTTGGGCATTCTTTTTCTAATACAAATGAAAGTGGCTCTATGTGCACTATCCTTTACATCAGATAAGAAGTCATGTATACCAGGAACTGATTAACCAGAGTGATATTCCTTACCTGTTTGGTCCACCCAGCAGAGTGAGCGCCATCTGACTGGAACAAACACCTATCGTCTCCAGCCTGCGCTCAAGAGATAGGCCCCAGCGCTCTGCAGCTGCTAGTAGACGCTTATGAAGCTCACAGGTAACACTGGGAACCACCAACCCGGAATCTGCAGACAGAAAACACGGGGTGAGATTGCATGTCAACTATTCTACACTTTGTCATTTTTGATTTAACAGAGATCAGAACCAACGAGCCAGAAATGATCCATGTAACATCGCTGACTTTATGACACAGTGGAAGTGATTAGTGGGAGACGTTTTGCTAAGATGAATGCCACATATATATCTGTGTATATGTGGCATTCATCTTGTGAGTATATTTGATGTATGCCTAAATCTTAAATTTCAAAGTATCTCACTTTCAGGAACAGAGAAAGACGGAGGAGCATATATCAAATTTAGGGGAAAATTTGCTCCTGTAAAAAATTGGAATGGTCTTACATGTATCATATTTTTAAATATGTTTTTACAATTGAGGTGTAAGACATCTTCATAAGTACAACCCCAGAACGTGACCTCTAAGATAACGACAAACGGTGGTCTACAGATAAACACATTCACGGGTTTTCAGGGGGTGGTAGGTACGTGTAAGCAACACAGATCCTCATGCGAGGAACCCATTCCCCCAGGGAAATGCCCTTCCTCCCCCTCATGACCTGATCTTGTTCCCATAACGAAAGATTCTCCATTTCTTCTCCTGCGTGTTACTGCTGTCTGTGGCAACAATAGGAAGATTGTCATGTTTTGTAAAGGCTGCCAAACACGAGGCAGTCAGAGTGAGACGCCTATTCCCAGCTGGCCCTGAGTTCACACGCACCGTCACATTGTTTCTGACCAATCCTGCAATCCTTAGCTCTGGAACGGGCCTGCACTGAGCTGGACCCCCCACATCGGCTGCTGTCTCAAGTCAAAACACGCAGCAGGTTGGCGTGACAAAAAAGGGGATAAACATCATATACATGTGAACACCTGCGCCTGTATCCCAGCGGCTCGAGGTGAGAGACTGGGGAGGACTGAACATGGAGGGGGGAGGGCATGGTGGTGACTGAGCTAAACAGTGGATCCAATTCAGTTTCTTAAAATTAATTGTTGACTCATCTGCCAATGGCTCATCAAAAACCTTTTCAATCCCTATACTGTAAATTTAAGTTTGGATTATGTCACCCAACTTATTTTCAGTTTGCTTTCATGTATAGAACTATATAACACATTTAAATGCACAACCTTTTTCAAATAATTTTGATGGAGCACACGTCAATACTTAATGAATACGCTGTCAAATCTCTATATAGGACTGAATGTACGGGGAACTGTATTTGTGCAGGAAGACAGTTGGGCCAGTTATACCCTTGATATGTAAAAATCTAATAAAATGTCCTAGTTTCTGGAAGGTGTCGGATACATTCCTAATTGACCATACATACATCTTTGACATTACTGTGCTGCAGTTTCTTGTTATTGTACAAGCCAACACAGTACATCCTGATTCCACTATGTCTGCAATAAGCTCACATTGATTAATATATATGTCCGGTCGATTTATCAGTCTGTGCAGAAAAGAACAGACAACAATTGTGTCAGGGGATCCCTTTTCTTTTACTTTGGGCTGCACTGTTGTAGTCCCTCATTACCATAAGGGTTCATCTATTTTATCGCTGGAGGCCTAACACGCAGCACACGCCACTGAGAACTGGTTTTAAGAATTCTGCAGAGTTTTGGCTTTTGTACGGAAAATGTTCTTACAAAGTCAATTATATGCGGATTTCCATCACCACCACTGTCACATCGACCTTGTAGAATATCCTGTTATGATATTCACCTTCTCTTTAGTAACCATCTGTCTTTGGAGAAAAATGCTTAAACCTTCACTTCACCTTGTCAGAATCGTTCTTGTGTGTATTTTATTTTTAATTAACTGTATTACAGAAAAACAATTCAGCCTTTTATCACTGTGCAAACTGAAGTGTGTGGAAACATTTTAAAGACCCAGTGCTAATCCCTAGCTGTCTATTGCCAGTGGCACATAAGGAGGGTAATGAAAGTCAAGCTGGGGGAACTGCGCGGCTCAGGATCCCTTTGATAAATAAAGCTGCTGGGAGGCAGTTAAGTCGTTAATGGCCTCCTACAGATCTCTGGCCTGGTAGCTGAGAACTTGGTGGCCTCATTGGAGTGCACAAATTCATGCATGGTAGCATACACCTCATCTTACTGCACACTCAGAACGGCCTGATGTACTAACACATACACCCAGAACTTTTCACCCTGGCATGCAACAGGAACAGAGCGACACCCACTTTCTACCACGCAACACACTCACACACGCATACACACACCCTCTTTCACCAGATAATTACATAAACACAGAGACTCATGCCGTGCCGGACTGAAATTCTCGCTTATCTTTAGGTTGGCCCTGCTCCCCTCCCACCATTCTTTTATTGATACCGCACAAAGACTGCTAATATGTTTCAGCGGGCAACAGAAATCTGAAACACGCCAAACCTCACGTGAGCGATAAGCACAGCAAAGTCAACTGCCTCTTGTCATGCAAACTGCTGCCTTGAATGCCAAGCTCAGGGGAAGTGGGAGTTGCACTAGTATGCACTAATTGCTTTTCAACCATCCCACCAGGTGTGCTTCTTAATAACTCTCTTGCTGAAGTTGCCAATACCAAACACACACACACACACACACACACACACACACACACACTTTCGATGTGGTGCGAAAAACAAACTCAACAGTCAACTAGCTAAACCGGGTAGCCTTGAGTATGCAGCAGCACTAAAATAAACTGAGGTGGAAGCAATCCTTCAAGCATGACAAGCGAACTGACGGGACTGAAAGCAATACACGCTGGCTGGATGCGGGCCATGTCTGACTAAGGCTTTTGATGGGATAGGGAGGGTTAGATGAGGCAGTTCCATTCCTCTCTGTTGCACTGCAAGAGTTGAACTACAGTGACCTGCAGTCTGGTTCATTGTGGCACAGAAAACAAGCTTAATGCTTTTCATTTTGGTAATATCGTCGGTGCCAACAGCTCATTGTTGGGGCTTTCTGCACCGTGTTTCGCACAAATCACTTATTAATCTAAGTATTGTATGTACTGTATTCATTTGATATTCTGTGGCACCCATTAATTTGTCTGCTTCTGTCATTTACTCGGTTAAATTGTCAATTTTGCAAGCTATGATTGTTGTTGGTGTAAACAATGAGGTCTTTGACTTGACTTGCACAGGATTAAAAAACTCTTGACTTCGGAGAAACCATCTTGCACTCAGTCGACCACTTTTACTCACTTCACAGGTGAAAGAACCAAAAATAATTTCATATATATATCTATCTATCTCTATCTCTCTGGAGTAAGTGTGTTCTCCATCAGGCAAAATTCATATCAAGGTCAGTGGATCAAAATATCAAAACTGCAGCTTAAAAATTCAAATGCAGTGGACTAAGAGACACACCAAACTGTTGGAGATGTAACACAGAAATAGGCACCTTACTTCATGTCCTATGGTCCTGGGACAAGGCCCAGGAGTTTTGGACCAGAATACATGATAACCTGTGTCTACTGGCAGGGACCCTGTTTCAGAGAGGGTGAGGTTGTAATTTGTTGTAACTGCATGGTGGATTTTTGTTGAAACAATAAAAACTGTATCACTGCATCACTTCCCCATGTTTACCGTAGTTCCTGAGTCTCACCCTCTCTTTACCACCTTCAGCACTCAGTATCACGAGAAGCTCATGAAACACATGGGAGATTCACTTAAATCCCAAGGGCATTGAGACAGAGACGCTAAAATATTTTGAGATGACACGTCTGCATCCTGCTTTCTCCTAAGTTACACAGCATTACTTAATTAATTAAATAGTTAATGAATTAATAATAAATTTAAAAAAAAACTAGGAAAACCAGCTGACAGTTGGCTTGGCTGCAATTTGTGCTGCGCTCAGATTTCACTGCACAGCTGGAGTCAATCACACCAAGACAATAGCAGAACTAAACTTACACCGACTCCAACAATACAATAAACAATAGTATATAGAAACTGTCAAACCCCATGCCAGTGTGTTATGGCAACCCTTACATACAGCAGAGCACTGTTGTTCTTTCTCTGTTCTTGTATTGTTGGTTTATCTGTTTACTGGCAAAGATTCCAGACCAAGAGCACCGCGGTTTGTTCCAGCTTTAGAGGTGCTGTTTATGTAAGGCTGTACGGCGGCACACTAATTACAGAGTGCAGAGGATGGGGATTATGATGACAGCCCTGGGAAGCAGATCTGCCTGCATGGTAAGAAAAGGAGGCTCTGCTTGGCAGTTATCTGCTGAATGGTTAACAGCTGCTCCTGCTGAGCTTCGCCATGTCACCACAATCAGAAAGGTAGTCTGGGATAGAAATCCTAGAAAAGCTATCATGACTACAACCTGCCTGTCACCTACACAGGCCGGGGAATAAGCAGCTAAAATCCGTATCAATCATCATCCTTGTTCTGGTCATCCTAGTCCTATTATTCTTCTTCAGGATGGGGCAGATACTGCAGGGCCTTAAATGCAAAATCAAATGTGTTTAGAATCATGTTGTGTTAAAACTTTCAGTTCAGTGTGTGGTGCCATCTAGTGGTGAGGGTTGCGAAATGCAACAAACGGCTTACTGTGCATTCACTTGCTCCTCCAACAAAATAAGTACGTTGTAATAATTGTATTTATTCTAATGGAAATTGTAAATTCAGCATTAAAAAACCTAATTTGTATTTTTTCTCCATCAATTTAATTTTTAAATCTAACACCAAAAAGGCTGTGACTGTAAACATATGGTCCTCTTAATATCTTTATGTAATATAAACTACCCCTGGCAAAGTTATTAGTATTTGTGTCTTGTATATTTGTGTTCTGTATACTTCTTTGTACACTCTCATGTACATGTAGTATTACTCTTTTTGCAATAAAGATTTGAGGGGAAAAAAAATCTCAATTATTCAGACAAAACTGGAATGAACCATTAGTCACTGCTCACCCAAGAGCGTAGGAGAAGCTACGCTGGCAATACATGGGGTCCTCTTTTTATCCAAATTTCACTTCGAATAAACCAGACAACTACTACTACTACTACTATTACTACTGACGAAACGCATTCTGTAGAGCCGTTTGTCCCTTTGGGCTACTGTAGAAACATGGCGGCGCAACATGGCGATGTCGCGGTGTCTGCAGATGGAAATGGCATACACCACTGAAAACATAGTTATGTATATTATATTGCATTTATGTCAATAGATCCTCCTCAACGTTACACACTGAACCTTTAAGAGAAGCTTAAAGGGACCAACACAATAGTATCAATTCTGACAACCAACATGAAAAATAGTTGATATATTTAATGCACTGTGTTTTACATAATTGTTCGCCATTACACCTTATCCAGCAAATTATATTTCACCAAAGAGATAACTAAGAAGTGGATCTGGACCAACCAAGAAAAAATGGGGTTTGACCCCTCTAGTTCTAGTACAACCCATCCTCATACACCATACCACTCAGCCTTTTCTCCATTAACACCCACCCACCGCCTTCTCACGGTTCCAGCTCCTACAGAGTTAAATTATACAGACTAGGCCATTTCACTCAAACTTTGGACTCCAGTGCCTTTGCTAACATGCCAGTTACTTATCTTATGTCTGTATTAAGGTCCCTATAGTGAGCTGATGTTACAGGGAATCTAAAGTCACCTCCATGATAAACAGTAACCAGGAGGACAGTCAGCTTGCCCCAAGGTGACCTTACTCTGGCCAATGGGAGAAAGAGGCGTCAGGTTCACTGTGTCCTCCCCATTATAGTGCACGCGGTGTTCCTCATTGTGTTTAATAGAAAGAGAGACTGCAGCACATTCCTCGGTATTGTGCTCAGGATCAAGTGTAAAAGAAAGGTTCAAATATTTTAACATTTGGCCACAGCTGGAACTGGACTTCCCAACTGTGCTTCAAAACAGTGTTATTAGACAAACATATGGTACTCCTGGGTCAAAATTTTAACACAGAGGAAAAAAAGTGCTCCTTCCAAAAGAAACAGTGTTCACAAAGCTGACATGCTCACTGATAAAATGTCCCTAAGAGGCCCTTCATTTTATCTCAAGGTGCGTTCAATCATCTTGGAAAGCACAGGGTAAAGGATAGCACGAGTGTGAGAGTAAGTGCACTAATAAGGTTGTCAAAACTTCTGATGTACAGTTGCTACTCTACAGGTGCTGAAAGGATCAACTTTTATATTCAAATTCTGTGCTGTGTACAGCTTCTCCTGCATGCTTTCCTGTGTTTTATACATTTGTAAATTAAATACATTGCCGATTTAAAAGATTGGAGAAAACAGGCAACATAAAGGACGGGACAGACAATATTTCACATTATCAAACAAATCCCTTGACCCATGTCTGTCCTTATTTCGGGGCACTAAAGGTTAAGCCCATTGGTTCTCGCTGAAAGTTTAAATCTAATAAAATGAGTGAAAAATACAGTTTTAATTTTCTTTTTTGAAAACAGGGAACTTTCATCTGCAGATCTGGTGTCCCAGCGAGAATTTACAGGACAGTGTATGTGGGACTATATTGGAGATATTGTACCTTGAACACAGAGGAATAAGCAGACAACACTTAGTAGTAGAAACTATTAATTGTTGTTTTTGGTCTTTTCATGGCATTTGGTGACAATATAAAAAATAAATGCAATGGATATTGTTCACTATTTCTTAACATGTTTTACACACGAGCAACCCTAATTCTCCACTGGTAATGTTAAGATAACCTAGAGAATTTAGCAGAACTTTAAGGATTCTGCCAAATCCTGCCCAGAAAACAGTTTCAAAAAGTGTTGAAATGTTTATAACTGCCATATTGACAGAACACTATTTTCTACACATAAACACTTCCCTCTCTCCTATACATATGTATGTGTGTTGAGTTTGTACATGCATTGTGTTCTCACCGGTACAGTACTCTTTGCCCCCATGCTGGGGCACCGTTATCTGTCGGTATACAACAGGCTTCACCTCCAGAATATTCTCATCATGGCGATAGGACAGGGGCTTCTGTTCATCCTGTGTGCTGTGATGCTGTGCCCTGTTGCTGTTTGTCCCATCAATCTGGGAGAAGACAGCAGCTTTGTCAAACAGAGCCAGGTTTCCCTCAAAGTCAAAATCTGCACCCATGTCCTCATCAGTCCTGTCTCCGAAGCACTCGTCATCCTTTGGCTTCATCGGCCCTCCAGCACCTCCATTCCTCACACTGTTTCTCTTTGGTGCGGCCTGTGTGGCCACCCTGCTGTTAGATGAACCTGTTGGGGGTGGACAACACAGGGAGATGAGAGCATAACGATATGACAGGTTGTGTTTTATAGTCATTTTCAGAAGTATTGTCCATACTTCATGAAGCATTTGATGAAAGAAACGTTATGTAGACAGCCATATGAGCTTCCTAACATTGATTAAATAAATCTCCATGTCCTCTCTTAGCCCACGCACACACACACACCCCAACCCACACCCATGCCCCACCTTTAGCCTTTCCGAGAGTCCTTGTTATGTAATGTTTGTCACGTTGTTTCATTTGTTTCATCGTATCTCCATCAAATCCCGTTTTGTAGATAATTATTGACTATATATTAAAACACAGTTGTAATAATATGTCTTTATAGGAGAAGTTATAATTGCTGACAAATGCTGTAACAAAACACCCAACAGTGTCTTTATAGCTGCGAACAATTACATTTTAGCATGTTATAAACCATTTATTAAATGTTGGTATACCACTTATTAATGCTAAAAAATAGTCAAAGTGTTGACATTTATAATATATTCTTCAGTGCAAAATGCATTTGTGAGTAATAATCACCTTACAGAAAAAGGGTGCTATTTTTAATAGTAATAGTATATTCTAATAATCTATTCTATCATATATACTTAACACATTACAATAGATAGGAAAACAATAAAACCAAGGATACAAAGAAAAAATATGGAACAGGACAGTGCAGTTTATGGGATGTTTAAGAGTTGTTAAATTGTATTTTATTCCAAATTTAATTCATGAAGAAATATCCCAAACACCAGTATGAGAATCGTAATCTAACACACAGTGCAGACAGCTATGGAAATACTAAATACCAGTCCCCTAGGACTATATTTTATAAATTGAGGGTCCAACACAGAGTGGAGGGCTTTGCTCTCTGGCTTCCACAGGGCTATCTTGGCTTTAATCTCAAGACCAAAATGCAGAGATTACACAGAAATCCTCCGATCTCTCAGCCCTGCTCACATCCTAATCACCCCTTAAAGGACCTATGAGCTGTCTTACTATACATCATCGTGTTGTATAAATGGTATAATCCCCACACAAAACGTTCCCGCACGCAGCAGTTTAACATTTTGACTAGATACTCGAAACTCCTTTTATCTTGTGTAACTCTGACTGGTAACTCCTCTTATCCTCTCACGGTTGGCTACTATAACTCGCTGAGAACAAAACTCCGCTGACACGCAAAACATACAATGGCCGACTCAGCAGTACTCAATAAAGTTTACATACATGTAAGTGCAAACAAAAAAAACTACATGAACAGAGAACAAAAAAAAGGAAAAACTGGAAAAACCTGGCCTTCAACCCCAACAATGCTGAGCTCTCACGCTAACCAGGAGACAGAGAGGCACAGTCGCACGCTACTGTCACTGTGACAGCTAAGGTACTTTGGACTCTCACGCTCATTCTCAGGCTAACTCATAGTATACTGGCATTGATACAAAGCCACAAACCAACTATGAGCTATTGCCGCAATATCACAATGCTGCCTTATAACCACATGTGCCTAAGTTGCCTCTAAACACAGACACTAGTGCACTCCTAAACACAGAAGTGTACTATCAAGTATTTATAAGTGGCTAACAAATTATAATCCATTACAAGCAGCAAGAAAAACATTTTTGAGATTGGTTCAATATGTTGGGGAGAAGTGTGGGGGGTTAGTGTGTTCACCTGTGCGAACAGGGATAAGAGCTGGTGTCCTTATTACCGCAAGTCAACAATGTCTTTATTTACAAGGAAGTGTTTTGTCATGCTATGAATCAGAAAATCTGAATGACCTGGGCAGAGCTCCAAGTCAAACAGGCTAATGAATAACAAGTAGCGAGACAGAGAGTGAACTTCACTGATTCAGTTTAGACAAACTTACCTCCACAAACGAGTAACTGCACAGGCCAGGAATATTTCAACTTGAAATATGGGTTACGGTCAAATTGTACAGTTAATTACATATATACAAAAGCACAGTGTTAAACTGTGACAAGTAGGGAATATGGATTTCTATTTTTAAGCGATCTCCAAGCTGGTCATTAAGTGTTACAATTTCACTTACAGTTGCAAGCATTTTCACAGCAGTTCCAGGCCTGGAAAATGCTAATATGTAATGTTACTGTTGATTAATGATATCAAGCATGGATAAACAGTGTGTGAAACCTACAGGCCAAACGGGGGGACATAACTTTTGCCGCGTTTCGACCAGAAAGCAAAAGGAACTATACCACGGAACTAGGAACCTTTGCAGGACATCCTCCGAAGGAACTAAATTTAGTTCTAGGGTCTTTATTTTAACCCCCAAAAAGTCCCTGCTCGGCGGTAGGACTTTCCGAATGTACCGGTACTTTGGGAGGGTGGGGCTTGCCTTGCAGTGAATTTCGGAATGTACGAATAGAGGCTACTGGGCTTTAAATCAAGCATGTCGGGTGTTTTTCTGCTACTGCGCCTTTCTTTTCCACCGTTGTTTGCAAACCAATAAATCACAATCAACAGTCAAATAGCACACAAGTCTCGCCAAAGCCCGCCTGACTTCGACATTAAATGTATTGGTCAGAAATAGCAGCCAGCGTGCAGCGGTGTGTTTAAAGCGAACAGCTGATTGAGTTATACTAAATACTGGGTCCGAAGTTGTTGTTTTAAGTTTTCATCAGTCAGGAAGTTTTTACACGGAGTCAAAGTCGGTCTCCTCCTCTACTAAATAAGCGGAACAGCTGATTACAGCAGAGCATAAAGCTTGTTAAACATCCAATTCCTCCGACGCTCAGGCGGACACAGACGTGCGTCTGGCCAGCTGATCTGCAGCTCTTGTCGGCTGGAAATGTTTCCAAACTATCGTAATTTTATTTTTCTGTTTCTCTCTCTGTGTTGGAGTTATTTTATGAACTTGATGGCTTTCACCAGTTTGTTATTAAATTTGTAACAAACTTTATTGCGTGTTTCTCCGTTATACTCCCACACAAAGAAGCTGTTTTTAATGGACAAGCAAAGCATATAGCTTTTCATAATCTTCCAATCAAATCTGATGTTCATTTATAGATTTTGCTCATGGATAATGGTTACAAATAATGATGCCTGTGCATCGCTTTGTACGGCATACAGGCCTACAGCCTGCATCAGCTGGTTAATTTGCCTAATCTTCGCAGGCCTTTAGACCACAGTGAAAACGCACACTACAATGGGCTGAAGGAACCTTTTAGTTCCTTGAAAACAGATCCAGGGACTTAAAAGTCCGGGGTAGTTTTGGTCGAAACACGACTTTCGTGTGTCAGTACCATCCAGTCAAGAAACAGGAGAGTGTGCTGGTGGTGGTGGGAGAACAGCAGCAATGCTAAACAGGACTAGAGCTGACAAGATTAAGCAACCCACACTGCTAAGAAACTTGCTTATTGCCAGTTTGAATGACGGAACCAGCTGGGAAAAACTCAACTGAGAACATGAATCTGTTATGTTCTTCAACGCCTCAGGAGCTACAGCACTTAAAGCACACTACAAACACACAGGAGTTGCTGTGTGGTTACTGGTGGACGTCCGTAGTCACACTGGGAAGCGTTGTGTGTGGAGTTGTATGAATGTGAAGATAATCAAAACATGGATACACACCAAAGCCTTTACAAGATATATAGAGGTTTAAAAGAACTCTGAAGCAGGGACTTATGGGAAAACACTTAACTGCACACAATTTCACTCCAAATACAAAAGGTGGCATGCTGGTTATGGGAACAGTTTTCATAAGGGCAGAGTCAGGAGGTCCTCTTCCAAAGTTTGCGTTTAATGAGATCTGTTTGGATGGAATTCGACTTCTACAGGCCTGTGCATCATATATATCTCTTGTATAAGCAAAGACCCACCCTGCTTTCCCTTCTTTGTGGCCGGGGGCTTCTTGGGAGCAAAGGCATTGCGTGTGAAAGGACCAGCCCTGCCCAAGCCACTCAGCACTTTGGCCCCATGCAATTTGGGCATTAGCTCCCTGGCCACCAGCCTGAGAGCTGGAGATTAAAATAAAAACTCAAAAGGTAAACATTGCTTCTACAATTGATATCGCTTTGGCCTTACGAGCACACTGGGACAACACGGCTTCCTGTCTGGGGAAGGAGGAGGGGGGTTTCCTGTGCTGAGCAGGAGCGAGGGAGAGAGAGAGAGTGAGAGCGAGCGAGCGAGCGAGCAGGAGGGCACTGAGGCACGAGAGCCGGGCTTTGCATAACCTTCTCTTTAGGAGCTGACATGGAGAGGGAGGGGGAATGTTTATTGATCTTAGTCACACACATATTGTACAGAGGAACTTTGGTACAAGCCTTTAGCACGCTATGGGAATCTTGGGGGGGGGGGGGGGGGGCAAAGAAAAACACACAA
>NC_060168.1:3229353-3232188 GCF_021292245.1 Micropterus dolomieu | reverse complement strand
GGGGGGGGGGGGGGGGGGGGGGGGGCATAGCAAGACATGCTAAAGCTTCTTAATACGAACTAGTGACACACAGGGACTAGGAGAGACTGAGCAACGAACTATGAGTCTTGCTGACACAAAATGAAACATACAGGCAAAATGAGCACATTTCTTTTCACAACTTTTCTCTGAATAAAAAAAAAATTAAGAGGGACTGGCTTCCTATTGTGCAAGCTTCATCTTCCATACACAGGAAAAAGCATGAAGCAGAGGTCATTTTTACAACCAGGCTGAAGAGTATTACACATTGTCCATTAGCCAATTCTATTGACCTCTGACTTCTCCATTGTTTAGGGATGTGAGTGTGAAACTGAACTGACTTTAACTGATTCCGGGAGAGGCCAAAGAGCTGTCCATGCAGACTTCCTCCTGACTGGATGTTGACAAGAGGAAATGCCATTTTTAACCTTTATCTAATCAGAAAGGTTGAGTAACACATTCTTATTTTTACAACTACATGTCCAATTTAGGAGAGGAGAATGTGCAGATGTGCTTTTCTGCATAAATGTCTAAAACATGTGACAGAACTGCCCTGACAATTTATCATATTTTGTAAAAAGTAAAATGTAAAAAAGGTTAAATGTTTTATAACTGGCAACATTTTAGATGTTTCAAAAAGTACCTAACACACAGTCATAAAAACAGTTACAAATGACTCCTAAAACATTCTCAAATGACATCTGCAAAAGAGGAACATCTGTCACAAGTTGACCCTCATCACTTATGACTATAAGACACTAAATGAGACTTCACAAATGACTAAATAATACTACTTCTAAGTTGAATCAACCCTTCCACTACACAGTGTCAGCTCTAATATAAACAATAATAGAAGCTTCCCAATGGCATAATGTTTTGGCCAGTGTCCCTGTGTTGGACTGCATCACAGTGTTAATTATTCCTGTTATTTTGTCTCCCCTCCCCGGTAAACTGGTCAAAACGGGTCAATTAAAGTCAATAACGTTAAACAAAACTTCACATTATATTAAACTATATATATATATATATATATATATTTAATTCAACAAATAATTTTTCACCAAAGCCAAGCAATGCCTAAAGAATATTCAACCCTGGTCAGGAGGACGGTCTGGCGGTACACACTTAACCATTCATGTAGACTGCAGACACTAGGCGTTTTTGGACAGTAGGAATTTTTTTTTTTTTTTTTTTATAAGAACTGATTGGTCAAACACATGCAGCACCATCAACCACCATCTTTAAAAACCTGTGGTGAGTAGCAGTGTTGGGCAAGTTACTCAGAAATTGTAATAAGTTACTTATTACTCCTTATAAAAGTAATAATATTACTTTACCTATTACTGGGTGATAAAAGTAACTAGTTATGTTACTACCACCCCACCTATCCTCCAACCAAACAAAGCAGTCTTTCTAACTAATATATTCATACGGAAGGAATGTTTTTACAAAACATAACGTCTCTTAACGCCACTGGCTAAAATAAAGAATAAAGCAAGTAAATCCCAACTGTTGAACTTTTTCTGCACATGTATTTATAATAGCAATATTCAGTATTTTTACAAAAGATAAACAGTTGATGTAGAATTGTTCGCGGTTGAAAGCTTTTTGCTGGTCGCACAAAGTTTACCATGGACGTCAACGTTCTTTGAAACCTTCACTGTCACAATAATGGTGATACTTAATTCAGCTGTGGAAAGAACGCCTCTCTCGTTTGTTCTCCATTCTTCCTCTAGCTTCTTGGCTAACAGCTGACTTGAACAACATATGATGTTATGCCGCTGACCTGCTGCTCAGTCGCGCATTCACGTCATGGATGGTGCGTTCAGTAACGCAGCGTTACTTGGATTAGTAACTGTAATAATATTACTGTTTTGAAAATAGTAATCTGTTACACTACTAGTTACTGGGAAAAGTAATATTATTACAGTAAAGCATTACTGAGTAACATATTACTGCCCAACACTGGTTTTCAGTGATAGACCAATTAATTGGTTGGCTGATTAATCGGGCCGATATCTGGCATTGGCTGATACCTGCACTCACGAGGTCAATAAACAAAAAATGTTTTTTCTCCCATCCTAAATGACAACTGATCTCTAAAACCTTTACTGGCTATTATTTTTGTGTGTGTGTGTGTGTGTGTGTGTGTGTGTGTGTGTGTGTGTGTGTGTGTGTGTGTGTGTGTGTGTGTGTGTGTGTGTGTCTCTCTCATATAATTAGAATATCATCAAAAAGTTGATTTATTTCAGTAATTCCATTCAAAAAGTGAAACTTGGATATTATATTCATTCATTCATTCCACACAGACTGATATATTTCAAATGTATATTTCATTTAATTGTGATGATTAAAACTGACAACTAATGAAAATCCCAAATTCAGTATCTCCGAAAATTAGAATATTACGTAAGACCAACACAAAAAAAGGATTTTTAGAAATGTTGGCCAACTGAAAAGTATGAACATGAAAAGTATGAGCATGTACAGCACTCAATACTTAGTTCTCCTTTTGGCTCCTTTTGCCTGAACTACTGCAGCAATGCGGCGTGGCATGGAGTCGATCAGTCTGTGGCACTGCTCAGGTGTTGTGGCCTTCATCTTCCTCTTCACAATACCCCATAGATTTTCTATAGGGTTAAGGTCAGGCCAGTTTGCCGGCCAATTAAGAACAGGGATACCATGGTCCTTAAACCAGGTACTGGTAGCTTTGGCACTGTGTGCAGGTGCCAAGTCCTGTTGGAAAATGAAATCTGCAGCTCCATAAAGTTGGTCAGCAGCAGGAAGCATGAAGTGCTCTAAAACTTCCTGGTAGAC
>NC_060168.1:3228509-3229333 GCF_021292245.1 Micropterus dolomieu | reverse complement strand
AATACTGAGCAAAGGGTCTGAATACTTATGACCATGTGATATTTCAGTTTTTCTTTTTTAATAAATTTGCAAAAATTTCTACATTTCTGTTTTTTTCTGTCAAGATGGGGTGCTGAGTGTACATTACTGAGAAATAAAATGAACTTTTTTGATTTTTGGAAAATGGCTGCAATGAAACAAAGAGTGAAAAATTTAAAGGGGTCTGAATACTTTCCGTACCCACTGTATACACACACACACACACACACACACACACACACACACACACACACACACACACACACACACACACACACACACACACACACCATATAAGTAGAATATCATCAAAAAGTTGATTTATTTCAGTAATTCCATTCAAAAAGTGAAACTTGGATATTATATTCATTCATTACACACAGACTGATATTTCAAGTGTTTATTTCATTTAATTGTGTGATTAAAACTGACAACTAATGAAAATCCCAAATTCAGTATCTCCGAAAATTAGAATATTACTTAAGACCAATACAAAAAAAGGATTTTTGGAAATGTTGGCCAACTGAAAAGTATGAGTATGTACAGCACTCAATACTTAGCTGGGGCTCCTTTTGCCTGAATTACTGCAGCAATGCGGCGTAGCATGGAGTCAATCAGTCTGTGGCACTGCTCAGGTGTTAATAGAGCCCAGGTTGCTCTGATAGTGGCCTTCAGCTCTTCTGCATTGTTGGGTCTGGCGTATCGCATCTTCCTCTTCACAATACCCCATAGATTTTCTATAGGGTTAAGGTCAGGCGAGTTTGCTGGCCAATTAAGAACAGGGATACCATGGTCCTTAAACCAGG
>NC_060168.1:3196472-3228489 GCF_021292245.1 Micropterus dolomieu | reverse complement strand
TTTAAATCAATGAAAAACCTCCTCCAATTATCAGTCAAAAACACACAATGGAAGGATGTACGCAACCCTCTTATCAGTTACACACAGACATATTTCCGGTTGGGGCGGGACCGGATGCACCCCTCTTATCAGTTACATACAGACATCCGGTATGGGGGGGTGGACCGGAAATAGCTGTCAAAAATGAGTTTGATGGAATGTCATGTATAATTCTCTCTGTGGCCTTCAGCTCTTCTGCATTGTTGGGTCTGGCGTATCGCATCTTCCTCTTCACAATACCACATAGATTTTCTATAGGGTTAAGGTCAGGCGAGTTTGTTGGCCAATTAAGAACAGGGATACCATGGTCCTTAAACCAGGTACTGGTAGCTTTGGCACTGTGTGCAGGTGCCAAGTCCTGTTGGAAAATGAAATCTGCAGCTCCATAAAGTTGGTCAGCAGCAGGAAGCATGAAGTGCTCTAAAACTTCCTGGTAGACAGCTGCCTGACTTGAAAACACAGTGGACCAACACCAGCAGATGACATGGCACCCCAAACCATCACTGACTGTGGAAACTTTACACTGGACTTCAAGCAACGTGGATTCTGTGCCTCTCCTCTCTTCCTCCAGACTCTGGGACCTTGATTTCCAAAGGAAATGCAAAATTTACTTTCATCAGAAAACATAACTTTGGACCACTCAGCAGCAGTCCAGTCCTTTTT
The DNA here is from genome assembly GCF_021292245.1 of Micropterus dolomieu. Classification (NCBI taxonomy): domain Eukaryota; kingdom Metazoa; phylum Chordata; class Actinopteri; order Centrarchiformes; family Centrarchidae; genus Micropterus; species Micropterus dolomieu. The sequence goes on along the minus strand of NC_060168.1, from coordinate 3,227,787 downwards.
GTCTTTAGCCCAGGCGAGACGCTTCTGACGCTGTCTTGTTCAAGAGTGTCTTGACACAAGGAATGCGACAGCTGAAACCCATGTATTGCATACGTCTGTGCGTGGTGGTTCTTGAAGCACTGACTCCAGCTGCAGTCCACTCTTTGTGAATCTCCCCCACATTTTTGAATGGCTTTTGTTTTACAATCCTCTCCAGGGTGCGGTTATCCCTATTGCTTGTACACTTTTTTCTACCACATCTTTTCCTTCCCTTCTCCTCTCTATTAATGTGCTTGGACACAGAGCTCTGTGAACAGCCAGACTCTTTAGCAATGACCTTTTGTGTCTTGCCCTCCTTGTGCAAGGTGTCAATGGTCGTCTTTTGGACAGCTGTCAAGTCAGCAGCCTTCCCCATGATTGTGTAGCCTACAGAACTAGACTGAGAGACCATTTAAAGGCCTTCAGGTTTGAGTTAATTAGCTGATTAGAGTGTGGCACCAGGTGTCTTCAATATTGAACCTTTTCACAATAATCAAATTTTCTGAGGTACTGATTTTGGGGTTTTCATTAGTTGTCAATTATAATCATCAAAATTAAAAGGAATGAACACTTGAAATATATCAGTCTGTGTGGAATGAATGTATACATGGAATTACTGAAATAAATCAACTTTTTGATGATATTCAAATTATATGACCAGCACCTGTATATATTAAATAGGGGGTGGTGATGGCACATAGATAAGATGCTTGCCTTTGGTGTGGGAGAGGCGTGTGACCTCTGACATGTATAGCAATTGTAAGTCGCTTTGGATAAAAGCGTCAGCTAAATGAAAATGTAAATAATTAGAAACTGTTAATGTACGCAAATGATGTGACATGCCATTATATTCAGATTGATTATGGACAAAGAAACAATGGCTTTTGTGCCAATCAAATATTGCATAAAGTGTCCATTGACTGAAGCTGTCCAATTGTAGGAGATATAGTTGTATCAAAGAAAAGACTCAGATAAACATGGCAGTGTTTCAGACGATGGAGAAATGTGCCATTATTTTAGGTGCTTTCATGTAGTCTCTTTGAATATGTTGTACCAGACCAGCTCTGCTCTTTAATTCAGGCCATGCTTAGCCTTTTACAGTGCCTGATGTCAGGAGGAAAAACTGAGGGGGTGTAACAGAAACCACTGGTAGTCCGACTTACGAGATTCTTCGCCTCTTTTGTTGCACAGCTTGGAAATCAACCTCTGGTACAGCCATGATTTTTCGCTAGTTCTGCTTCCAATAAAAGGTGCCTAATTGAGTACAAAATATAGTCTGTATGAATAAGAGCTCACTCTTGAAGACATGTGAATGCATATTCATTTAGTGTTTATCTGAAATGGCAAAGGTTTGACATTGTTTATGGCTTCAGTTTAAAATATGAGACTTTATAAATGTTGACGTGACAATTAATGGCCCAATATATTTGCCACTTAGCTGTGAAGCAACTTAAAAGTTCATGCTATTGTCACAGTACATTTTCAAGACACAAGGTTACCTAAACTATAATTTGAGATGGTAAATAAAATTGTTCAAATGAAGCACCTCTTGTTCCTTCTGAGTCCAATATTTCCACTCCATTGTGGTTTGTCAGGATGAGTTGTTCATTGCTTCCTAAGGCATCTTTTACTTTGGCAATCATGGATGGGACACTGGCCTCCTGCTCAGTAAATCTTACAACCACCATTCTGCTGTTCACAAGCTTTCCACTCTGTACTTCTCCCAGACTGACAGTCCTGGAATTCAGAACAACTAAATTTAGGTTCATTCAAAATTTTGAACATACAAGAGAACATTTATAGTTATATTCTATTGACAACGGCATGGAAATTGGAAAAAAATGTTAAAGTATTTCAGGGATTGAGCCCTGGGTGGCACTGAGGGACTTGCTGAGCTAGGAGAAGCGAAACTGGCCACTCGTGGAAGGAGTAAGTAGTGGCCCCGCAGCAACGTTAACACCTGCATCCAGCACAGCCCTGGCCCCATGTACTTTCTAATGGGCCTTGTCCCTGAGGTTCGAATGAACTGAAGTGGCCCTCTGCTCCAGGGAAAACTGGAAAATTGGTATTGTCAGTGAGGTACAGGCTCTGGCTGGTTACCTAAAAAGAAGTAAGATTTAGGCAAACTCCTGGTAATGGAATTAAATAACCGTATCCACTATCGTTAGGTGCATAAATCCAGCACTACTATTGGTTGCTAGTTTATTAGGTTCACCTAACGTAAGCTAAAATTAATGTAATCCAATACAACTGCAAGTCCTGCAAAAAAAAGCATGTACAGTTATTATAATGCAAAAGTTATGTCATAAAGTTATTACATTACATTATATACATTTTTGTTGAAACTGTTTTAGAGAGACAACTGTATGATCATTTTAGAGGATGGAGGTGCTATTGAACTGTATTGCCTTAAGTTACAGAATACAGAAAGTTACAGGTGATACAGAAACACATAACTTAACTTATATGTCATTGAGCCTATCCTAATAAAATAGAAAAAATAATAGAAAACTCCCTCTGTACAACACAATACTTCAACATCACCACTAACTAACACTATGCGGCTGCCAACTAAGTTAGCTGCCACAGTTAATTAACAGTTCACCAAATGTCACACATTCAAAACATAATGCTAGCAAACTAGCATTCATTAACTTTAGTTAGCTAGCTAACGTTACGTATCTTTGGGAGGGATACTGTGTGAGAATAATAAGCAACGTGTAATTGCCATACCTGAAATATTTTATAAATCTTTTCCACCGTCATGTCCTCCTCTCTCAGCGTCACTCTTTTGGAGGCGCTGAAAAGCACAAACGATGGATCCATAATGTAGCACCACTGAGGGACACTGCTTCGTAGGCTTGTTAGTAGTGTCCACACTTGGGGAAACACACGAAGCACATGAAACCCTTGTGCCTGCAATAACTGAGCAGAGTTTGGGCAGAGTTTTAGACAATACATTTTGTGACCTCAGCCCCTCTCTTCACATGCTAATGCCCCAGGAGTTATATATATTACGTTTATTATTGATATTAATATTGTGAATTGTACTGAAGGTTTGTTGGGTGCGCTGTGGTGTTTCGTTCCTGGATTTAGTAGTGAAGCTGTGGCTCACAATCACAGAGGCTAGGAATATCTGAATGGGTCCTAGCAAATACAATAATTGCCTCAATTTCTGTGTCATATTGCTTTAATATGCAATGTCTTGTAACAATACCCCCTGGAAGAGATTATTATTGGTGTGATTAAAAAACTTTGTCTACTGCATATGCTAAATTAGAAATAGGATGCAGGTAAGCATGGTAACAGTGGCTTAAATAAAGTTTTAAATAGAGTAATGTGTTCTAATTGTCCCTACAGGAGGAGCGGGGGCAGAACATATGCAACACTGATCTGACCATCTGTTGGACCTATGCCTGCTACACACACACGCACACACACAGGGAGAGAGGAGCAGTGTGCGTTCCCAGGTTATCATAAGTGCAACAGATTGTGTGATTGTGTGTGTTCAGGTGTGGTCAGACTCCATGCTAATTTGCTAAGTGTACCATATGCAATGGGAATTGACTGCAGCCTAACACACTGACCCCTAAGGGCTTTCAGTCAGTCAGTGACAAAGACAGAATACACACACACACACACACACACACACACACACACACACACACACACACTTACTCACTAAACTTAAGACGGGCTTTCACACTACAGCCTTGATTGTAATTTGGTGGACTGAGAACATAATTATCATTATCTGCTGAGTAATATGTCCATTGGGGCCCATAAAGACATGATTATGGATAAGAATATAACCGCCTTATGAACCATTAGCTGCATTTGCAGTTGACATCACAGACTTTTACAGTAACACTGTATTGTAATACAAAGCCTACAGCTTACAAATCTCCTCTGATGTCAATTTGTGTGGTGATGATTCATTTATGTATGTATGCTCTGTGTGTGCGTGTGTGTCCTTTGAATTTTCACTGTTACTGTAAAAAGTTTGCCTTGTTTTTCTCACCACCACCAGACAAAAATGTATTCAGTGTACAGTTACTCACGTAGATTTAGTTTCTGTACAGGCAGAGGATGGCTAACAAATATGGATTTGAAAATTGACTTTCATTTACTTTTATTATACTTAATGTGGATCTAACATCACACTATAGACAAATTTGACATTTTTGCCTCACTTCTGGAATAATAACAGCAAACTCATCATTTGTTTTACCCAACACTTTTTGGTCATTAAGATGTCTCTAATAGGATGGCTGTTGCATGGAGCGTCTTCATTTACTCTGGAAACTTCCTCATTTTGTGGTGGTTTGCGACAAGTTCCTCCTTATATAACATGAGCTACTTTGTGAGCCGATTTGGTAGGAATAATTTATATACCAAAGAGATCATACCGAAGCCCAACATTTCTTAACTGCAGAGTATGGAAAGCACCTTAAACTATGGAATAATGGAGGATATTTTGGTCATAATTAATATTAAAAGACAAAATAAAAAAAAACACAAGGGAAATAAATAATAATATTGTTATTTTACCACACTACTAGGAATAATCAGGCCAATTAAACTAAAAGAAATTTAAAAAAACAAATTAAAAATGTAAAATGATCATTTGAAAATGTGAAATGATAATGAAAAATGCAAAGTTTTAACTGTAAAGATGAAATTGAAAATGGTAATAGAAATAAGAAAACAGAAACAGAAAATATGAAACTATGAAAAGCTTAAAGACAGTTTAAATATTTCACTAGTAAGGACCATACCATCAACAGATGCATTTAAATTATTTATTGATTGGCGTCCACATTTGTGGACTGTTATTTTAACTCTATTTTGGGTTACTATATCATGGTTATGTTCTCCAAGTCATTTGAGGACAGTGTCAGTTGATGGATAGCAACATTGTAACCGTGGTTACTCTCTTGTTTGCCCAAATGCCCAAATGTCCGCTCTAAACACTGCCATGAAATAATTATATATATTTTTTTTTTTCCACATCTTTTAACCAACATCAGCCCTGATCATAACTACCAAATATTAATTTAATTTTCAGAATTTTAACCCCTTAAATGCCATTTTGTGTGTTTACATGGTGCTGCTGTTCTTATCGACGGAAAAAAACATAAAAAAAATTGTGTACTACCTGCTAGGTGGATTTCTTGGGAGGGAATTATCACAGCCTGGTGTAGGTCCATGATTAGCAGCAGCACTGATTTTTACTCATTTTTATTTTTTGTGTTATGTCAGATTTAAAAAAAAGAAATTCACTCTGCGCATTAACCAAAATGGTCCCATATTAAACACTGGCATAAAAATACTATTGTCATTATTATTTTTCACTTCTACTCAGTTAAATCTCCATTTCAGGATTTTAAGCCTTTAAATTTATGATATCATCAAGTTTTTGTGATGATACCATAAATTTGTATAAGAGGAAAAAACACAAAAAAAATTTAATTATTTTCCATATACTAAATGCAAAGGGAAAACTTTAGCTTTTAATTATCACAGTCGTGAATATTTCAAAGATTAGTAACACATTGATTTTGGTGCATTTTTTTGATTTAGAAAAAAAAAACAGCGAGGCTCATAAGACCCATTTAAACATGCATGTTTTGAAATTACATGGTGATAATGAAATGACATTGTGGGCTGATAATGATAATTACGACACTCTGAAGGAAGGAGAGTTAAGTGTATTAAAGCAGCTAGATAGCTAACTACTGACATTAACCTGCAACGTCTCCACCAGCGTGTCCTTGACAAATTATGACACTGGGTTCCTTTCAACAGGTTATATCATTATAATAACTGTTACAACAAGTCATACAAAACTACTTCCATTTTTAACCTTTAAATATTGCTGCTTTCATGAATGCAAAATATATATTTAAATTGTTAAATTAAACTATTACTTGAGTTTGCGTTATATAAATTCATTCATTCATCAGTTTCCTATGTTAAGTGTAAATAGTGTGATCTAAACTTAACAAAATATTATAGTTAACAGCTGTAAATGAAAATATTAAGATGGTGAGTAGAAAGTAAAAAATGAAAAGCTGATTTTCTGTGCTGGTCTTATTTGGACATTTCTTTAAGAGACAAATGTGACATTCCCTTAGTTACACTGTATTGTTATAAACAAAGAAATATCTGCACTCTGAATAGTTTGGAAGCCAAGTAGGAGGTGTCATTTATTGTAACCACTGAGAAGGTTTAGATGCACCTATTTACCACAGCTTCATTCGACGAGCTCTTAGACTTTAGAGTAACGTCACAAATAATGATACCACCTAGTTAGATTCTAGATTCAACTACTTTGTGCAGGTCATTATTTGTTTCCTCATTTACCAACAGGTTACTATAGATTTGTACACAGTCCTGTTTAAACTAGACTTAAATCAGAGCAGCAAAGAAGGCTTCAACAACACCTCTGGTACTGGGTGTAAGGCTCCTAATGTATCTTTAACTATAAGGTAGAAAGTAAAAATACTCCAGCACACACAGAAATACACTGCATGATCACATTTCATGGGAAACGTGAAACATGTTTTGGGAGTATTTTCACTTTTCAACCTATACTAAACGTCTCTCATTTAGCAAATGTTCAGTTTTAATATTTGATGTTTTATCTGTGTTGTATGACTAGCATGTCTGTGGAATTAACAGACATAATGTGAAATGTAACATTTTCAGTCAGTAGTAAAGACAAAATGAGTTAAAATGGACATAAAAACACATATGGACAATATTTAAAACTAAAAGTAAACAAAAGGGTAGAAGGGCGTTCCTCGTCAGCCCACTCTATCAGATACAGACGTCCAGCACACTTAGGATCCTTCACAGGTCTCTGCAGCTCTCTGGGCACCAGGTCTCATGTGATCCACACTGTGACTATGGGAGGAAAATAAATGTGTAATAAATGCTGTAGGTAATGCAAAATATGAGGTAAACTATACATCTTTAAAAAAACAGGATATCTGGAAAAATTCCTTTATTGTTATACCCAGTGGTTCCTCTCCTCTGTTCACCTTTTGTTCTCCACTGTTCCCCCACCCTATTGTGCCTGTCTGTCTGTTTTCCCCTGTGAGTATGCTTGGTTTGCAGGTGGGCGTGGCTCTCCTCCCTGGCTCCTGCACTGCACTGGCTCCTGCACTGTGTCTCTACACACCTGCCCCTCGTTCCCAACCTGTTATCTACCACAGTCCAACGTGCCAGAACGTCTATCTGGTTTTTTGTCGTGTTTTTGGGTCCAGCTTTATGTACACCTAACATTTCTATTTATATACTGAACAAAATTATAAACGCAACACACTTATTCTGCCCCCATCCATCATGAGCTGAACTCAAAGATCTAAGACTTTCTCTGTTTACACAAAAGGCCTATTTCTCTCAAATATTATTCACAAATCTGTCAAAATCTGTGTTAGTGAGCACTTACCGAGAATAATCCATCCACCTCCGAGGTGTGGCATATCAAGATGCTGATCAGGCCTTAGGCTGGCCACAATAAAAGGCTACTCCAAAATGCCCTCACACCATGCATCAATTTTCTCACACATTGAAAAAACTAATGTAGCCTATAGCTGATAGCATCGACTCTGCACTCCACACTCCACCCAGCTCATGCGACACTGGCGGACGTTGTGACAGGAATCAACTGAACCCGGTCTCGCGCAGTGAGTGGCAGACAGTTTGTGTTTGGGTAACGTAGCTGGCAGAGTTTTGCAATATAAAAATGTATAATCTGAAGCACAGCCTTGCTGTGGTGCTTCTTTGCGGTGAAGTGTTTTCAGTTAGTTTTGTTTTGCACAGGTCTCATGTATACAGTACCAAACTGATTATGTGTCTGTCTGGGATTCTATGATATGATCGATCATATCAGCAGAGCAAGTAATGAACAGCAGATTGTAGGGCGAGGAGATTTTGAAAAATATTATGAATTTTGATTAAATGATGATGTTGTTCTTTCTGGAGATTTCACAGATATGTGGGATAGATGCAAAAAGTTTTGAACATTCAGTCCAGGAGTTTCTAACTTAATTTAAATGAATTAATTTATCCTTGAGGTGAAAAGGTGCCACATTTAAAGAGGAACCTTCCCAAACCAAGACACAACTATTTAAAATTGTCAGCTGCTGCCTGGGTTTTGTGTTTTAGTTGACGTAGCCTAGATAAAAAACATTTCCACCATAAATTGGTGCAGAAAAGACAAGAACTGGTGCAGTAAATTTCACCAGAATGCAGCAAATTAAGTATTCAATGTTAAAAACTCTCCCTCTAAATAAGTGGCTCCTCTATTACTAAAGGAAAACCTACACTCTTGCTTATATGAACTAGCCTATAATATTCCATCCATTCTCTAGAATTAAAAGAAATGCAGTATCTGGTTTTGACACATACTAGAGTCTGGGGCGAAGAATGAACCAACCTCCAATACCGAATCTGACTCCGAACTAAATTGAAAGGTTGTCAGTCCTGTTACTCAAATAAAAAATCAAGTGGTGTGGAGAACAGCGGCAACAACAGTTCATGTTACGGCTAACGTTTTGTAACCACTCAAAGTTTGAGAATGCTGATTCATGGTAACTATTAATGTTAAACATCATATGTGTAATTCAGGGCAAAGTTCAAACAGGATTAAAAAATAAACTGTCTCTCGCCATTGACTACCGTACATATTTTTTCCGAAATAAGGTCCCATGGGCCGGAAGCGGAAGCAAGTGACCAGCACTTTTATTCTACCATCACTTTTATTCTACCATCTCTATGAGGCTCTCAATGTAATCAACTGTTACTATTAGTCTAATAAGATTTTAAATAATTTCAAATTAAACTGAAATGCATTACTACTGTGTGTTGCTACATGGAAATGCATTTAATCATACAAACCACATTTGACTTATGTTCTTAATGTTCCTAAATATTTTTAGATTTGTGATTATCCTGCTTCTTTTGGGTAAGTATGAGTGTTTATAGTGATAATGAGTGCTCTCATGCTGTATGCTCATCCTTTCCTCCACAGTCCCTGGAGCTACGAATCCAGCAGTCACCCTCCCCTCTCTTCATGTGATTCCCTAACAGGTCTGGTTCGTGAGTTGTGTCCCTCTGGTTGGAAAAGAACCCTTAGGGTGATGGGTGGGTGGTTGCATGTGTGGGCGGGTTGCTGTTTGGGGCACTTTGGGACGATTCCTGCCCTGTTCTACTTTCCAAATCGCTCTGAAAAACATGTTGCTTGAGAAAACTTGTCATTTTTTTCAACATGTTTTTCTCTCTCTTTCATCCTCTTCCTCCCTAAACTCCCCTCGCCTCTTCTTCTTCACTCAATCCGTCACTATCTCCCTCCCTCACCACCCTCGATAAATAGTGTCTCTTTCAAGTGGGGTAAAATGGCTTGCCACGCCAGGGTTTGACAGATTCTAGTCGTCACCGTCGCTGTGAGTCCAGCCTGGGCTTTTTTGAAGTCACTCAGAGATAAACACATTTTTTGCTGCAGGAGGGAGAGAAGGAGGGGGAGAAGGGGGAGGTAAAGGGAGAGGAAAAAGGCAAGAGGAAACAGAGCATAGGAGGGAGAAAAGGACAAGAGGAAGGAATGACAGAGGGAATGTGAGTTGACTTGTGAAGTTTGTGTGTAGGTTTCCTCTGATCTGCTCCCTAAACTGATTGGAAGGACAGACGCTTCCTGTCATCTGTCACACACAGCTGGACTGTGAAGGAAAGAAAATGACCCTTGTCTTCCAGATCGTGTGTGTGTGTGTGTGTGTGTGTGTGTGTGTGTGTGTGTGTGTGTGTTGGAGAAGGACGCAGCAGCTGTTAACAAAATGAAACAAGGGATTTTCATTGTTTCTGTGATGCACAGAATCCCTCGCCTCGGGGGGAGCAACAGTTGCTAAGTGGCCTTAGCAGCAGAAATACAAGACCACTTTGGTCAAGTCTACATAATTACACTGAACTTAGATTGACAATTAAGCTTTGATAGATTAATTATCAATCACCCACTGATTATTAACACTAATAAAATAAATCTCAAATTTAGCCTGCAAGACACACTGAGATTTCAGGTACTACAAACTGAAGTGTCCCTTCTATCAGCTGGTCCTTTACTGATAAAATAACACATAACTCAGACCAGCACTTTTATTCTACCATTAATAAGGGGAAATCAATTTACTGAATTAACTAAAGATGCTATTACATTGGACGAATAAAACCAAAAGTCAAAACAAACTTAATTGCTTTCTCGCCCTAAACCAGGAATATAACTGGCAGAGTCTCACTTCACTGTCAGAGATACACAGAGACAGATCCTGATCAAATAGAGACTCAGTGACCCCAATCTCGCTGTAGAGAGCAAGAACAAGCACAAGAAGTCCTGGTTGCCAACAGATGAAAGTGTCTGTGGTCACTGCAGGACAGGTGAGGCAGAGACAAAGATGCATTTCCTCTTAAAATGTAACAAGTAACAGTAAGAGTGAAACACTTTAAGAAATTTGATATGTTAATCCCAAACTTCACAGAGCTAGATGAGTGTGAAATAAAACAGATTATTTTAGGAGGACATGCAACATACTGAGCTGCAAAATATGTGTCACAAACTGAGGGACACATAGCTGAAACAACAAATGTGACAAATTATTATCTTGCTATAGCCTCACAGACACACAATACATTTGCCTACATTTTACTGTTATATACTGTATATACTTTGATCTATGTTTAGAATCTTTGGAAAGCACTTAGATCTCAATCTTTTTGAGAAGACTTCAATCTGTATTGTTGCTCCTAAACCCCCCTTTGGAGCAAAGATAAGATAAAGAGAGGTTGAGGTTTTGAGACTTGGGTAAGACAAATGGATATTGAATTGAGATTGCAATAGGAAGTGGAAGATGAGTAGTAGATGAGATCTCATCATTGTATCTTTTTGAGTTCATTATTGTCTTGCTTATCGCTCTTAAAAAGCATGTTTTAAGGACTGTGGAGATGTTTGTGAGCTTGGTTGTATTGCATTACTGTCTATGCTTGGAGAACCTTGCTGGAGGCTTGTCCTGAGCTGGATCTGAACCCCGTTTCTGCTGTTGAAAGGGCGATGACACTGCCAATGTGCCATCCAGCAAAAATTAATAGTGAAGAACTTAAACATGAACTGGCTGGCTTAAAATACTGGATGTCTTTAAATATCGTAAAATTTCCGTATTTACTCAAAAGAGGAGAAATACCATATCCACATTTAAAGTCCTCAAAATTCTTCTCAAGTATTCTTCTCAAAGTTATAAAAGTATTTCATAGTGAATGTACTTAAGTAGCAAAAATAAAAGTGCTTATTCTGTATGACATTGTTGTATCTCAGTTCTTCAGTCCTTAATGAATTAATCTCTGAACTTCATGTCAAAGTGGTGGGTGTTCCAGTTATGCTGGCTGTGACTACCTTAACTAATTGGAAAACATGATATTTGAAAGTGCATTATTTTCAATGACAAAATATTTTGAAATTGAGTATAAACCTCCCTAAAAACATAATACTCAAGTCCAAGTACCTCAACATTTGACTTAAGTAAATCACCTGAGTAAAATAAGTTTTATTTTCCACCCCTAAGTGGGATTACCAACACAAAACTGAGATATCTTGGAACTTCTTTTCTGATCCACACTTAGGAGACTTATCTAAGATCATTTCGAGATCTCATCTTTTGATCAGAGTAAGACAGAGATGAGTTTTCTGCTCCTGAGGCCAATATGAGAAAACTGAGACATATTTGAGAAGAATCATGAGATGCCAGGAGTCATAGCTGAGTTTTCTTTGAGCTCTTTCTCTGATCTCATGGTCCAATGTTCAGGAGACTTAAATTAGACTTATTTAAGATCAGTTAGAGATCTCTTGTTTTGATCAGAAAATAAAACTGAACCTAAACCTAAACTGAATTTGAGAAGTAGGAGAAAAAGCCTTTGGTATTAAAAGTAGCTCATTTGTGTCTAGGAGAAATGAAGGAAACAACTATGATATCTCTTCTTGGATTTTGCTTGAATAAAGCCATTGAAGTGAAAACTCTGTAAGAGAGTAAGATCTGTTCAGTTCATGTTCACCAGGAGAAGCAGCATGACGATGTATGGTCTTAAAAGATATAAAAATGGATGTCAAAGTCTTAAAGTAAAGTTAATAGGGGATGCCATACAGCTGATGTGCCACTCACAAACCCAATTCTGACATCAAAATGAAATAATTACAGTTTGGACTATGTGTGTAAAGTTTTGTGACATTCTGAGCATCCTCGGACATGTTGGAAAAAAATTTAATTGACGCAGGAAATTCAAAATGCCTGACTTCCTTTTGGGCAAAATCTCTTAAAAGGAGCAGAAATGTGTTCTTTATGATGAGAGCAATGATCGCCCCCCAAATCTCATAAAGATGAAAGTAACTTTATCCCAACCATGGCATGCGTTTGGGGGCGCTACAGAGCCCCCTGGCCACTCCCAAGCCCAATCACTGCAGAACGTTATGATATTGACGTGTGTGCAACTTTTTGTGAGATTTCGAGTATCCCAAGCGGTGTGTTACAAAAGCAGAATAAGAATAATCTTAACAAAAACAATAGGTTCTGTGTCTATGAAGATTCTCAGTCATCCAGGTCATAGTTATCCAACGAAGGTTAAAGTCAAGGGCAACTGGACTTGGTTGAATAGGTCCTGTGACTCTTTCTGCTCGGACCCTGATAAAATGACATGGTTTCCTCTTGGTGGAAACGTTCCCATCAGGTCCTCTGACCTGATTCTGTGCAGTTTTATTTCTCTTAACTTTTTGGGATTAGTAGGACCTGAAAGCATAAAAACTAAGCATTGTCTTGACCAGGAAGTACTTTTTCAAAAAAAAAGATGTCCATGACATTGGATTTGTTTTACTACATAACACACTAAAAAAAACACACAAAGTAGTAAACTGTTCATTTCAACAGAAACATGTTTTTCATCAGAGCAGAAAAATGGCTGTGCAAATATGGAAACAGTGCAAGTGTTGTATGTACTGTATGTGTGTATGTGTATACACATTTTCATGCCGACTGGATAAGGCTTCAAGTGGCACATGCTGTCTAAATGGACTGGCTCCAGTAAATGGGATCATCTGCTCGTCGATTGACACCCATTCTGGTCAAGCCTGAAGCAGGCAGCCTTTTCAAATGTGATTCGTGAACGGCTCCACCTCCCAGAATCTGTTCACTTTCCTTATTTCTTCTGAGAAGTCATCATCAGTGACAAATGTCAGATGTTGCTTTATTTTGTCGCTGTGGCTAGTTTGCGTAGCATTCTGATTTGCAAGTAAGGCACACAGGACATTAGAATTGATGCACCAAAAGTATGACATCTAATAAACTGTAGTGTTGAGAGACCTAGCAGTGTTTGCTAGGGACATATGCTAGAGCATTTGCATAGTTGGAAAATAGTTTCATCAACTGTTCCACATAGTCCAGTCGTTACCGCTGTTGGTGCTCCCTTAAATCTTAATGGAACCACGTCTGGAGCAAATGGAGCAGACTTCCAGCACTGTCCATGTTCATCTGGGCTCAGTCCACACTGGCTCTCTGGATCTATGCATTGTCATCACTGCTTTGCTGATCAGTTGAATGAGAATCAGTATGTGGACGAGGCTTGTAAGTGATGTAACCTATCAAAATGACCAAAAACAACGTGGTACTGAAAGACACTTGCAGTGGTGTGTTTACTGTTGCTTTACCTGGTCTGTGTCCAAGTATTACCACATTACATCTCTCTCTGTGTTTCTCTGCAAAATACAATGGGTCACCAAATATACCTGGGCCTGCACAAGTAAATTCTATTTGTGGGAAACCAAGGAAGGTTGAAGTGATGGACTTGGTTGAAGGTACTTGAAGACGTTTTGTCCATTATCGGACAGACTTCTTCAGTTCTGACTGACTGGTAGGGAAACTCAGCAATTTAACCTCTTTGGGGTCGTTTGTCAAGATGATGATGCTGGTTCGTTGTTGATGCTGGTAGTGCTCTTATGGCCACAGGTAAAGATGCCATTTATGGTAGTTCAGACTTGGCCTCGGGTGTCTCCAACAACCAAAATGGCTATCGTTACAACAGCTAGGAGCACTTGTTCATATTTTGTTGATTTGGTAAATTGTCCTTGATTGTTGTGCTTCTGTCATGGTTAAATTGTTTTAACTGTTTATTTTTGATTAAACAATCGGGAGTCTGCACAGGTGTTTTATTTTGAAAATCAAACGGATTCTCTGTGCCGTTTCTGTGTCTGACTTCCTGCCTAGTTCGATCTGCTGTGTGCTGCTTGATGTGGCTTCCGCAGTTGTGGAAAGTAACGAAGTACAAATACTTTTTTCCCCATATTTTTGTATTTTTAGTTGTTGTTGTTGCTTTTAACTTTCACTTCGCTACATTTCTAAGCCAAATAACGACTTTTTACTCTACATTACATTCTGCAGAAGACCTCGTAACACTGTTATTAGCATGAAAAGAGTGCCACAGAAGGCATCACTTTCAAGTGAAGGCATCTCTGTTAACCTTGCTTTGAACAACCTTCTAGGGCAGCACTTACAGCAATGTGTGACGTCAGCACGCCCTCTTGCGTCTCTTATGGCTATCAGAAGAGACGCTAGCCTTAGCATCAGCTAACTAGCTTTTGAAAAGGCAAATTTCTAACAGCAGCAGCCGCACTGATTTATGAGTATTAGGCAGCATCGATGCTGCCTTCAGAACTGGCCGTTAAAGAGGCAGTTTGAAGGCATCTTACGAGACAGGAAGAGATCGTTCGAGCCGTTCAGAACAGCACTTGATGCCTCGCTGTCCTGTTAAACAGACAGCTTAGACAGCAGTTTCGACCTTTTCAAACACAGGCAACAAGAATAATTATTTGGAATGTCTGTATAGATTCTGAATTGTAGAAGAATCTTGATTCTAATGAGATTTGTTTTTTTTTTACTACAATCCCTACATATTAGCACATTTTATTAACATACAATTACACTACGTAACTTCGCTTTAAACCACAAGTAATTGTATTTACATTTTTGTTTTTAGTAAACAACCTAGCTAGCTGTTTCTCCTGTTTTCACTTTTTATGCTAAACTAAGATCTGACTCCAGCTCGGTACTTAACTCAGACATGAAATTGATATTTACCTTTCATCTCACTCTCAGAAAGAAAGCATGGTTCCCAAAATATTGGCTATTCCTTTAGTGGAATCCTCGTATCAGTATTATTTTCTCTGCTAAAGCAAGTATTGATCAGTGCTACCACAGATATGTAATCAACAACCTGTGTCCTAGGAGACACATCATGGACCAGATCATATTGTATTTTAATAAAGGGAAAATACTGACAACCTGGAAAAAGTATCACTGCCATTACTAAAGAAAAGTCTGCAGGAGCAACAACGAATGTGTATCTGCAGTGTGCAACCCTCAGCATTTGTTCGGTATAAGAGTAATCCTGCTCTGTGTACTCAGTTCCTCCCTCTGCCTAGCAGCAGCAGAATTAGGCGTTTGCTCACTGTGGCCTGTCAGAGCCATAATGTGCTTGAAGTTCAAGCCAGTGGGAGACAGACGCGGCTGTTGTTTGGTCTCAGTGTTGTTGATGGGCGAGAGACGGAGGGGAAAGGGCATGAAGACCCCAGGAGAGAGAACGAATAAGAAAAGTCTGGAAGATGAAAAACATCATGTGATGGAAACAGGAGAGAGAAGGAGGTAATGGAGACCTTTGAACAGCAGCACTCTGGGCCCTTAAAAGGTTTTTGGTGTCTCCAGAGTCCTCAGTGACACTTGGCTCATGCACATATGACACACACACACACACACACACACACACAACCAGCAAACAAACAGGTTTCCTCACATACTCGATTAAGCCCCTTTTATACTGAATAAAAAAAACAGTAACACCTGACTTTTGACTTCAGTGTGAAAGGGAACAATCAGGATTAATCAGCATTCACTCCTGGGTCAAATGACTGTAACAGGAACTGGTTAACTGAACCACGCAGTAAAACGGGCATGACACCCATTCAGGGTATTCTTTAATGCGCCTTGCCCTCTGTATTGCTTCGTTCAGACTGCAGGCCTTAATGCCCTACAATTTAGCCCTGTGGGACACGACAATTCATTTTATCTCTTCTGGATGGAGATTCAACAATACTCACAAAAAATTCTCTATCGATAAGATATGATCGGAACCAATTAAGAACAGTACCTGAGAGGCCAATCAGATTGTGTAGTCTGTTTAAAAGACATATGTTCATGAATCTATTGCCTCATAAAACTTCAATCACATGATCAGCATTCAGCCAGTCATATGAATGCTGATCATGTCTTTCTTCAGGTTTAAATAAAGGGCAACTGGACTTGGTTGAAGTCCAAGAGGCTTCTTCAGTTCTGACTGACTGACAGGGAGTCCTTATTAAGGTGATGGATACCAGTTGGTTCATTAGTGCTCCTGGCTGTATTGCTGATAAAACAGTATGTGGGGCAGCTGTAGAAGGATCTGGGTTCGTACTGTGGAAATGAATAAAAATAGCACCACTATGATACTTCCGCAAGGGGGAGTCAGTGGCAGTGCAGCGCTGTTTTCAAAGAAGCGCAGGAGGAGACAGGCCTTATTTTTTTGTGTGAAGACCGTCTCATGTTAACAAGGAATGGTAGTCCCAGAATAAGGTGAAATTGTAAAGAAAACGAATGTCATGGGTGCTGCAGACAGATGAAGGCGGATGATCCTGCTAAAATGCCCGACTCCACAACCAAGTACTGGAAATGTACCTGAGATGAAGTCAGATTTCCACTAGTGTTGAGAGGTCAAAGATGTGGATAAAGTCGGCTTTTGTCAAGTCAGATTGCTGAAGTGAGGCATCATTGGCGCCAACGTGGACTATAAAAATGACTATAGTCTTAATGAGTGAACCTAGGAGTCCGAGAAGCTTTTTGAAGATGAGTGGTCATGGTCCCCAGAAAGCAGCATGTGACTGCATTAAGGAAGTGGATGTTCCTCACGGTGGAATCTACTATCTTATCGTCGCTGTCGGGCAGAAACCTCCTATCTCCACATTTTATAATTTTTATTTTTTTTAATAAATCAATGTTATTGGTCACCCTTTACGTCTGTCTGTGGTTTTTACAAATATTTTACCAATACAAAGTATAAAAACAGCTCGTAACTCTCTCTCATAACTCCACCGGATCCTCAACTGTCGGTACATCCTCGTAGCTCGGCCCCGCCCCCCCTCTTGAGTCACACAGCAGAGTGTAAACTGTGACTGGCTGATTCCGTTTGACTTCGTCTGAGGTAAATATGTTCAATCAAATGATTTCAATTACCCATAGTTAGTTTGCTAATGCAGTTAAAACTATCCAGTGTACCTGTTTATCACATTTAGCTCTGATGTTATCACTGTTGTTATAGACGGAAATGTTTGCCGAGGAGACCAGCTTAGCTAGCTAGCCAAGTTAACGTTACGTGAGAAGACCCGATTATTTATAGCCTTTCTCTCGCTAGCTAGCTAGATCCCTATTTAATCGAAAGCAGTACTTGTTAGAAAACTCATTTTAAACTATGTCCATGCCGATGAGTATTTGTCATCAGTAGATGTAACGTTATTTAATCTCAGTGTTACAGATTAACACGTTACAGATGTGTCGTCTAATTAGCTAACAAAGCTGATATGTACGCTGTTTGTTTTAACAGTGAAAATGTCTTTGTCCCTGGAGGAAATGTGTGCTATGGTTAATGTGTCATATGAGGAGGCAAACAAACTAAAGCCAGTTATAGACACAGACAGTGAGAGCACAGATGGAGAGAGCGACAGAGAGGAAGAAGCAGAGATAGGGAGAGGTGATATCTGTTCAGAGAGAGAGGATGGGGAGACAGCACTGGAGAGTGTAGAGAGAGAGGAACATGAAGTGGATGCAGGTACAGTGAATAATGATTGATTAATTAATTTATTTTTATTTGGTATTTTTAAGTGATATTAAAATGTATAATGAGTGAATAAATGGCCACATTTTACAGCAGCAGCCACAGTGGATAATACACACACACACACACACACACACACACTCACTCTGATGTTTTTTTCGTGTTATTTTTTAAGATCCTCGTGATGGGGCTGAGGGTGACACAGTTGGAGGAAGAAAGCGCAAGAATGAAAGTAATTGGAAGAAGCGTGTGCGGAAAAAGAGAAGAATGATGGGACAGCCCTACATTGGGAGGAGCAAGAATGAAGAAGTCACCAAGGAGCCAAGGGTGATGGGACCAAGATGCCAGTCAGCTGCTTGTGAGAAATCCTCCAAGCATTACTGCAGTAAAATTGGAGAGGCAGACAGGGAGAAGATTTTTAAAAGCTTTTGGGGAAACATCTGGGAAGAGAAAAGAATGTATGTGCGTGGTTTGGTAGATGTCACCCCAGTACAGAGGAGAAGGGGGTCTGAAAATTCAAGAAGGTCATCAACTCTTGTTTTCTTTTTAAAAGTTGATGGGGAGAGGAGGAGGGTGTGCAGGAATTTGTTTTTGGCGACTGTTGGAATAGGGGAGTGGTCTCTCCTTAACTGGGTGAAAGACACGGATAGGACACAGAAGAATCCCACATCATGCCACAGAGGTGAGACTCATGATTTCATGAGGACCTTTCTGCAGGATCTCCCTAAAGTGCCCTCCCACTACTGTAGGTCATCCACATCAAAACAATACCTGGAGCCTGTTTTTCAGTCCATGACTGACCTGCATAAAGTGTACCAGAGTGCTGCTGAGGAGAAGATGCTGAGACCGTTATCAAGGCAGGTTTTCTCAGAGGAATTTAAGCGGCAGAATTTGGGGCTTTACCATTCAATGAAGGACCAGTGTAACACCTGCTGCTCCTTCAAGGCTAGAAACTTGCCAGAATATGAGTGGCAGAACCACTGTCTGAAAAAGGAAGAGGCCTGTGTACAAAAAGCACAGGACAAAAATGATGCAGATAACAAGACCATGGTTGTCTGCATGGATCTGCAAGCACTCCTCCTCTGCCCAAGTTTGAAAGCATCTGCTCTCTATTACAAGACAAAACTTGCCGTCCACAACTTTACACTATATGACATGTCTTCACACAACGCCACTTGCTATGTCTGGCATGAAGGTGAGGGAGCTCTGTCTGCCAGTGAGTTTGCATCCTGTGTCACCAATTTCCCCTCTGACCATAATGAACATGAGGAGTACATTTTATGGAGTGATGGTTGTGGGTACCAAAACCGCAATTCGGTGCTCAGCAATGCTCTTCTGAAGTTTTCCAGAGAAATGAAGAAGGTAGTCACCCAGAAGTTCCTGGAGAAGGGGCACACCCAGATGGAATGGAATGTGACTCAGTGCACAGTGTCACAGGCGTCTGAGAAACCAGGAAATCTATGTCCCAGCTGAATATGTTGCCCTGATGAAGAGCGTGCGGTCCAAGCCCAACCCATATGAAGTCAAATATGTGGACCATATGTTCTTCCAAGACTTCACCAAACTGAGGCTTTGCAAGTCTATCCGCCCAGAGATGAAGCCCGGTGACCCCACTGTCCATGATATCAGAGCCATCAGGTAACTTTTATACTAAAACCATGTCTCTCTCACTCACCAAGATAAAATCATGATGCACATGTACTTGTGTATGTTAACTGTTTGATGATGCTGTGTAAATAGTGATGTTCAAACGTCAATTTTTTCTTTTTGTATGTTATTAGGTACAACATCAATGGGATGATGTACTTCAAGATCCAGCACTCAGATACCTGGACTCCATTCTCCAAGCACCAGTTCCGACACACCACCTCAGACACGCCTGCAGTCACACCACTGTACACGGAGAGCCAGAAAATCAAGGAGATGAAATACAAACACCTCCAAGACCTCAAGGAAGTCATACCGAAGGACTTCCACAGCTTCTATGACAATCTAAAACACTAGGAAACACACACACACACACACACACACACACACACACACACACACACACACACACAATCACTCCCTTACATGTAAATAACATGCATAGTGAAAGTTTTATTAAGTTAAATAATTGCTGATCATTGTTGACTTCGTGAATAGGTAAAATGAAACACACACACACGGGCACTCACATGTAGATATGTACACATACAGGCACAGTGAAAGTTTTGCTAAGTTAAATAATTGTTCATTATTGAAAAACTGTGAAAAGATAAATTGAAACACACACTCCGTCACTAACACACAGTTATCTACACACACACAAAAACACACACACACACACAATGTTGCAGATAAATTGGTAATGTTTGTTGTGTGGTTGTTCTTCAGGTGTGAAGAAAATATGACTTTTAAATGGATAGAGCTAAGCAAAGTTCTAATGTAGCTGTCTATAAATGAACAATTATTGTTAGTACAGAATTCATTTTTGATGAACAGCCTATTTTCTTTGAAGAAATCTATTTATGTATTATTACATCTATAATAGTATGGCTATATATGATTTATTGATGGTGTGCCATTGCTATTTTTTTACACATTTTCAAGATATTAGTGTTTGTCCATTGTGTTATTAATATTATTATGGACTACTTGTTTTATGTATTTGTGTATTTATGCATGGCATTTATTAATTTTCGATATGCCATTGTTATTTATAAAATGCATGTTTTAAAGAAATTATTGTGTCTGTCCATTGCATGTTATCAACTAATAAGTGCACACTACAATACCTGTGAATGTAAAAATTATCTTAAAGAATTATTTTTAGTAGTCTTGCATTCAGTTTTGTACACCCAGTAGGCGGCAGTATTGAGCCAGACCTGTTGGTAATTGATTCACCCAACTGTAGAAGAATACACAGCAGCAGTACAGCGTTTTCTTTAGAGTATAGGCTAGCTTAGGCTGATGTTTATGTGGCTGAGACGAGGGATTGAGAAGAGTGCAGTCAAACCCCGGTAAGTTGGAGTGCAGGTTAGTCTAGCATTTGCCATATAGTGTCATAACTAATGCTGTCCTATATTGCCTGTTATAGTCTGTTCAATAGCACTTAAAGTTTGTATTAAGAGACTTTGGCCAAATCGAAAGGAAAGAACTGAGTGCACACATCGTTAGAATTAACTTTGTAACCTGTAAGATGATGAGAGCATCATGCGATGCACTTTCTGCCTCAGATACGGCCGTTTTAATCAATGACGCCCAAATCCCATATCTCCACATTCGCTGGTCTAAAACATCGTAACTCCATTTGAGCTTAATTTTAGTAAAATATTAATAATATAATGACACGTACAAGTATATGACCATTTATAAAGACACAATACCAACTAACAATGATGCCGTGTTCAATTATAATAAAAACAGGGTTTTTTTAATTTCCTTAAAAATCACGAGTTGGGACATAGAAGGTTTGCCTGACAGCGACGTTATCTTAATCAGCATAATGAGGGGGATAAGAGGAGGCAGAGTGGCCAATCTGTAAATAGCACTATTCTTAACAGAGCGTTTATAATGGTTTTGTCGTCCATTTGTCTCTCTTTTTCAATGTTTTTCAACACCAACAAAAAGGTATATAAACGACAAAGAATTATAATCATCTGATAACTAAGAAACCGTAATCTACAGAACAAAAGTTACATCAAGTGGTATAACTATTAACTACAAAATAGGCGACACATAACGATACCGGTACAGCATAATGGGCAGATGAAACATTATAACAAGCACATAACTTTACACATGAAGAAATCATCGTTCTATATATCAAAATTTAAACAACAAACATTTTTAACAAACAACTTTTTCACAAATAAACGGATGTTACTTAAGTTTATATAGTTTAGAGAATATTATAGATCTAAGATGAAAATTTTAGACGAAACTGATAGAAGTGCCGGACTCAAAGAAAAGTTTGCAATATGTTTATTTATACACTGTACAGTTAGATTAACATTACTTGTCACATATTTAAGAGCTGTGGTTGGGGCCATACATTCTAACCTGAATAAAATATAATTGGATACCTCTTTGCAAACAGGGCCATCGGTTCTTCAGAACACCTATGCACCGCTCCACTGCATTTCAGCTCTTAGGGCTGGATTTACTAACATCCCAAATAAAGACTACTAAATTGCGTGTGTATTCTAAAATATTGCACATGCTCTATTGTGTGAAGAGATGAGGTGATCTCTTGTGGTTTCTGGCTGTATTGTACCAGTGCAGATGTTTTCTCCCCCCCCCATCTCTCTCAGTCTTCCCACAGGGCTCTCTGAGCTCTCCTGGTATTTCTCTCTGATTTCCATCTTTGCATCATCTGACATTGCGAGCTCTTCTCAGATACTCAGTCTGGGATGAACCCAGTCCTCCACTTCACAGGCTGCACTGTTTGTGTGTGTGTATGAACTACCAATACATTTTTCATATAAGAACACAAACACACGCACACTTACACACACACACACACACACAAATATTTAGCCACCCCTGGGCTTCACCACAACTTGCTGCATGGTAAACAATAGCCAGATGGCAAATTTAGCAACCTCTTTGTCAAACTACTTTTGATGCCTCAACCACCCTAAAGACAAGGTAGAGTAGATGAGTGCAGTAATTAATGTTTATGTTAATGTATGACAAATACAGACAGCAAGCTGTCAGAACAGAGGGAGACATTAATCAGAAAGAAGTGTAGAAAAAAGTAAAACGGAGCCAATAGAAATTTCTGTCATACCTGTTTGTATCTGGATGTGTGTGTTTACTGTTTGTGTGCAGTCTCCTTCCTTTTTCCACAGTCTTTGACAATGAAAACAGAAAGGTAAAAAATGAAAGTTAAGTATATTATGAATTAGAATTGCTAAACATTCCTAAAATTAAAAACATTCTGATGAAATTTAGGGCAAGATAAGCGCAGCAGAGGTGTGGTCACACTTTCAAAGCATGCACTCTATGGTGACTAAATCAAGGGTACAGCCCATCATCAGCTGCTCTGCTTAGTATGTCCTCAAAGGCAAACCCATCTATAAACAGAGGTTCATAAATTGTTACACAACCCGAAAGCCTGTGAAATTTGGATTATCTTACACTACTACACTAAACGTTTTCAAAATAAACAACAAAATGGGTTATTAGCTGTGGTTACATGGACAATATTTCTTCAAGAATATTTGTGTTTCTGCAGGTTGCACTCACAAGAATTCAGGGAGATGGCAAACCAGAGAGCAGGACAGTAAAATTATGTGAGGCTGGCAGAGAATACTGTCAGTGGTAATGGTATTGCTCTCCAAAGTTAAAATATTTCAACAACTGGATGTTACCTAGCTTCCTTACACAAGGAAGAAAACATAGTTAATCTGGACAATAAGCTAATAATTTCTGCTTCAGTGATCTTTTGCTGTCTTCTACCGACACATTACAAGAAAATCTGACATATGGCAGGCTATCAGCAGAGCTGGGTGGTATACCAGGCGTGTAATAACATTTATTGCAAAGATTCTAGAAAGAATTGTGTCCAAACAGCTGCTTACTGTACTGGAAAATAACAAAATATTTGAAAAGTTTCAATCTGGTTTCAGGAAGTACCACAGCACTGAGACTGCCCTGCTTAAAGTCACCAATGACCTTTTAATGTCTGCTGATGAAGGTATGTGCTCAGTCCTGGTACTCCTGGACCTTAGCGCTGCTTTTGACACCATTGATCACAACATCATGTTAGACAGACTGAGGCACTGGGTGGGGATCTCTGGTACGGCCTTAGAATGGTTTTCATCCTACCTGTCAAATAGGAAGTTTGTCGTCTCTTCGTTCTGTCCAGTTAAATATGGTGTGCCTCAGAGGTCGGTCTTAGGACCCATTTTGTATCCTTGTATCTGCTTCTCCTTGGACATATTATCCATAAACATGGCATTTCTTTTCATATTTATGCTGATGACACTCAAATATACTTGCCCGTCAGATCCACAGATCCTGGAATGCGTTCACTTAACAACTGCCTTTGTGAAGTTAAAAAATGGATGTCAAATAATTTCCTACAGCTGAACTCTGAAGCAGATGGCAAAACAAATACTGCCATCTGCTGGTTCCCTAGTAAATCACATTAAGCCTGTGGCAAAGAACCTTGGTGTTTGGTTTGATAGTAATTTAAATTTCGAGCAGCACACCACAAAGCTTGTTCAATCATGTTTTTATCAACTTAGAAATATAGCAATAATTCGATCTATGTTAACTTTTAAGGACACCGAGAACATTTTACACGCCTTCATCTCATCACACCTGGATTATTGTAACAGCCTTTTCACCTGTTTTATCCGAAAATCTATTGATCGACTCCAGACTGTCCAGAACTCAGCTGCCAGGCTTTTAACCAGAACAAAGAAATATGACCACATCACCCCTATTTTAGCTTCATTACACTGGCTCCCAGTGTGTTTTAAAATTGACTTCTGAAATTCTATTGATTACTTTTAAAGCTCTTCATGGCCTCTCACCTTGTTATATTTCTGAACTTTTAGTCCCATACACACCAGCACGTACCTTGAGATCCTCGGGCAGAGGTCTGTTGTCTGTTCGAGAGTCTCGACTGAAAACTAAAGGGGACAGAGCGTTTGCTGTCAGGGCCCCGAGGCTCTGGAACAGCCTGCCTGAGGAAATCAGGTCAGCTGAGTCAGTGAACTCTTTTAAGTCCCTTCTTAAAACATACTTTTATAGGAGAGCCTTTCCCGATCTTATTTGACTTTACTTTAAGATAATTTTATATTTATCTTAAACGTGTAAACGTGTAAACTTTTCAGTGTTTTCATGCTTTTATCTTGTATTGTTTTTGTATTATTGTCTTTACACTTGTTAAAGCACTTTTGCAACTTGTTTTTGAAAAGTGCTCTACAAATAAAGATCATTATTATTATTATTATATAATATATTATTATATAATAATTATATATGCTTTCCTGGTTTAGCTTTCCGCGGGTGGCTGTGTCTGTGGGTGTTTCTCAATTCTCTAAATTGCATCTACGTTTCCCTCACTTGGGTCTTTTCCTTTACACGGAGAGATACAAGGAAACCATGCGGGAAGAGAAGGAACGAGGATATTTGTTATTAGAGAAATGAGAGATCATTTGTGCCTACTAGTATTGCGTTGCTTAACAAACTGTGATACAAAAATTACTAAATCTCTGGGTGTGTGGATACTGCACCTTATTATAATAATAATGTACAGTCTAGAATAAACTTTCACGGTGAGGCTGAGTAGCGTGATACCCTGATAATTGGAACTCCGATTCCCCTTTTCAAAAATGGGAACCACCACCACGGTCTGCCTCTCCACATTTACTGTCCCCGACCTCCACGTGACACTGAAGACGCATGTCAGCCAAGACAGCCCAACGATCTCTAAAACCTTTAGCATCTCAGGGTGTATCTCATCTACATCCGGCGCATTGCTGCTGAGGAGCTTTTAGACTGCTCAGCAACCTCTGCAAGGGACATGGGAGAGGTTTTCTCTGAGTCTTCAGCATCTGCCCCTTCTACAGAGAACATGTTGGTTGGGTTCAGGAGCTCCTCAAAGTGCTTTTTCCACCACTCCACAATATCCCTGGTGCAGGTCATTAATTTTCCCCCTTGGCTGAGCACAGCCTGAGTCAAGCCCTGCTTTCCCTTCTTGAGTCGTCAAACGGTTTGCCAGAACTTCCTTGAGGCCAACCGACATTCCTTCTCCATGGTCTCTTCGAACACCTCCCACCTCAGGGTTTTTGCTTCAGCAACAGCAAAAGCTGCATCCCTTCTGTCCTCCTGGTATCTGTCTGCTGCTTCAGGTGACCCCTGAGCGAACTATGCCCAAAAAGTACCATTTCTTCAGCTTGATGGCTTCCTTCACTATCCTGGTGTCCAGTTGGTTCCTGTACCAGTGCTATTTGCAGAGGAAAGCCCATTTATATTTGTCCCAACCGGATTCCTTTGCCAGGAATGGCATGTTGGACCCAACAGCAGAATGGACAAGGAGTAGTAGTAAAATTTAAAGCTTATTACAATTCCAATGAAATGTGCAATAGTGAGATCTTACTTGGAGTCTTTAGAGATGCTAGCGTGTGGCAAGAGCTGGCAGTGGAACAAAAGGCAAGGAACTGAGACGGGCAGGCAGTTTTGTAGAGAGTGTCAGGATCTATGGCACAAGCAAAATACATGATCAGGTAAAAGTCTTGTAACAAGAAGAAAAAACATGAGAATCTGAGGTGGCCATGGCACGAGAATCACACGGGACGATCTGGCGAAGACTGGAGTAAAGGACTGGGGCATGATTGCTGGGATGATGCTCAGGTGCGCAGGTGATTGGACAACCAGAGTATGGACTGGAGCGCCATGCCCAGACATAAGACAGACAGGGGAACAAAACAGAAACACAAGGGAGAGAGAGAGAAGCAGTAGAAACGCAGCAAATAGAAAAGGAGGCACCTCTGACTTTAATATCAGTTTATATCAGTATAATATCAGGAGGTGGGCCCGGGCACAGTTCAACTGGACTCTGGCATTACACTTGTCAAACGAACCGGACTTTAGGGGGTAACCGTGCCGTTACGGATTGCATAGTTGCACAGATAATCCCACAAGAAAAGAATGCAAAATTATATCAATCACTGCAGAAAGAGTAGCAGACTGAGCAGACTGCATGGTCACTAGCTCTAAATGGGGATGGACAGAAAAAGAAGACAAACAATTCCACCATAATGATTTTGACCTGATTCTGATGAGAGCTAAACCTTGCTGCCCTTTCTCTCTTTGCCAAAAAATACTATGTAGTCATGGCAACCAGCAGCCTGTCCCCTGATTCTACTCTTCACTTGTTTTTTCCCCACTACTTAGTTCTGCTGCTGGTTAAAAACACTAATGTGAGAGATGATTTTGATTTTCTATAAATAGCCCACCTTCCATATTGCCCACAATGCACTGCACTACAATCCCCAGTAACATTTTGCCTTCTAAACCAGTAATTGAAGTGGGCTAGTACACAGTACTGGCATCTCTACATTTTACTCTTTGGTGTGTTGTGGACTGTCTGTACTCTCTTCTGCCCTCCCCAAATCAGGTTCTCTGGGCGATTCATAAGGGCTGCATTATCCATGGGGCACTACGTTACGCACACTGTTCCCGTTCTCGTCTGCCTGCTTTTCTCTTGGCTAGTCTAAGTAGCATTACATAAACCTTACAAAGCCTGGCTCCAAAAGGACACAAAGGGAACACGAACAGAGTCAGATGATGACCTACAGAGCTTCAAAATTCTACCCTACTGGGTGCTGACTGTTTGTGTGACACAATGAACAATGTATCCAGGGATTTCGCCAGGAATACAAGGAACTACGGGTCACCTTGTCGGGTTCCTTTTGTTGAAACAATTTTTCAAAAAGTTGATGCGCTCGTTGTCAAACCAATTATAATCACAATCTGGATGGGGCGGGACATTAAAACTTAGCATTAACAAATCAGAGACTGACCACAATAATCTAATGAATGAACTATACCTACCAAAATTCAAAATATAAACATTTATTTCTTAAACTGATGTACTGTTCTAAATTACATTATCTCATTTAGCGGATGCTAAATGAGATAACCAGCAACCCTCCGGTTGCTGGTTCGAGTCCAACTCGGGCCAGAGTTGCAGAGTGTAGACTTGTAGCTAGAGAGGTGCTAGTTCACCTCCTGGGCACTGCTGAAGGTGGCCTTGAGGTAGATCAGCAGGTTCTGAAATACTTAGACCAGCCATCTGGCACCAACAATCATGCCACGTTAAAAGTCACTTTAATCCCCTTTCTTCCCTATTCTGATGCTTTGTGTGTGTGTTTTCATTTTCATTAGTGAAGAAAATAAGTACAGGATCAATTGATATTTATATGTAAAAGTTACTTGCCACCACTATGATAATCTTTCAATGAAAATAACAAATCATAGCGGGGTGCCTCATTTTATCATAAATTTCAACCCATTACACAAACTGATTTGAAAGAAAAGCATATCAACTTTTGTTGAAAGTTAATCAGTCTACCACTGGATGGATGGAATTAATGTTACTGGACCGGCCCCCAAACCCACCCACACATTATCAATGACGGTGATCAGATGAGTTTATAATCTTAGTGTTGTACAATATCTTTGCTGCACCAAAGTTATTCATCAACATCATATTTTCCATGATCATCAATGCCATCACCATCAGAAAAAGGAGGCACAAATAAAAAAAAAAGACCTTAGTCCTGCGTGTTACGAAAATGAATGCCTCTAAATGTTCATAGGTTGGTATATTCCTATACATACAGTATGTGTTAACGTATGTATATTTGCACATTTATACATTCATTGGGTGTATGACTAAGATGGATGTTTGATGGCTGGTCCTGTGTATGTGTGTGTGTTGGTGTGTGTGTGTGTGTGTGTGTGAGTAAGTATGTGACGCTCTCAGATCTTGGCAATCAAAAAGAGAGGAGGGTAGAAGTTGACTGTGTGACAGGATGTCAGAAAGAAGTCTTATCTAAACTCATCAGATCACACATCTCCTCCTTTTAAGGAGTTATGTACTGCATATTTGTGTGTCGAACTAATTCAAAACTTTCACCACTTTTATTTTTACCTCTTCCAGAGAAAGAATATCTTTAAGACAAACAATATACTGTGAGCAAAATTTTGTTTTAACCAGAACCCAAAAAACAAAGCAATGATATTTTGTTTAGAGTGTTGTGATTTCACATTTAATACCCATGTTGCATTTTTGTCCCCCACAACAAATACAACTGAAAGGTCAAACATGATGCAGACAAATCAAATGTTCAGTCTCTGGAGGAGATGCAGACATTTTCATCCTCAAGAGTGGAAGAAAACAATAAAGTGAAGAGAAGCACACTCACTGTTTCCACACTAAATCAGTGATGCTACAACACTGTGATTCAAATATTTCTGTTTACATCTGAGTAACAGAAATTAGGGCCTGAATGTCAGTCTACTTTGTCAGTAATGTAAATTCTCTATAGTTACTAAAAATGCAGGTATTAGGTGTTGAACATTGATCTTTCACAGCACACATTTTGACTTGTCACAGTAGAAGTGTAATGCACACACAAAAACAATAACTATAATGATGCACATGTGAGCATCCACACTGATGAATTATAATTTTCTGTATGCAGTGGCCCCAAGCCTGTGCTTCATGCTTCAGTTGTGTCAGCGGCTTAGGAAAATGCATATTGATGACATGTACGTTGTGCAGATCGCCAAGAGTGTGTAAGTAACAACTTACAAGCGCAGCACAGGATATTGATACATAAAATAAACAAAGATACATAAAGTATGTCCCACTATGCAGAATTTTTTTAATGTATGAAGTGGCAAGACCATGTAGGACCTTTCATACGATAAGCCATCCATCCATCCATCGTCAACCGCTTATCCTGTGTACAGGGTTGCGGGGGGCTGGAGCAAATCCCAGCTTACATTGGGAGAGAGGCAGGGTACACCCTGGACAGGTTGCCAGTCCATCGCAGGACCACACATAGACAAACAGCCACTCACACCTAAGGACAATTTCAGAGACACCAATTAACCTAGCCTGCATGTCTTTGGACATTGGGAGGAAGCCGGAGCACCCAGAGAGAACCCACGCGGTGCATAAGATAAGCAATATTTAAAATTGTTTCTGTACTTAACAGGGAATTTTAATTACAGGCCCGATAATATTGGATAAAGTTGGACAATGCCATACACCCTGCTTTTCTGGGGAGTTGCAGAACAGCTTTCTTACTACGTGGAGGTTTACTAGCTCATGAACGATGACAACATCTGGTCCAATTGGTGGTAGAAAGCCTTTTTAATAAAAATTTAAATGTGCAGAAATTTAGGGATAAGCATCCTTTTTATAAGATTTATTCAACAAATTACAGACAAGGGTAATGTAGACCAGTGAGTTATATCTTTTATGGAAGTTAAACTTGTACCCAAAAAAAAAAAAGTTTAAATGACAACATTCCTGGTAAATTGGCTACGTGGGATCATTCACCGTTCAATGGTTTAATATAGCGTCATAGGGCTAAATCAATGTAGAACCTATTGTTTTGTAATAGTTCGGAAATAAGACACGGCTTTAACCAATACAAAATAGTTCACAATACAGAATAATAAAACATGAGCTGTTGAGTCACTGACCTACCTTTCTGAGATTTAAAAGCAATGCTGCAGACTTCATCATTCACACGCCTCAGTGGTCCACAGTCGCCTCCTTTTGAATAGCGGTGAATAGAAAAATACCTTTGTATTTTCTTAATCTGCTCCCTGGGCAGACTGGGACATTCAAAGAAAACGGGATATTGGTAAATATCATCCATCATTTAGCTCTTGTGGAGAGATGAATAAAGCAAAACATCTGAAGGGGTTTGATAAGCTCAGTGTGTTACAGTGTCGTCAGACTGATCCTGCTAAACGAACTGCGCCCTACTGTTGATAGAGCAAAGAAAAACAGGACTAACAGGAAGTGACCATGCAGAATTTCTTAACTGTTTACCATAAAATAGAAGAGAAAACCTGTCATGGGGCTACCCCATGCCTTCATTGAAGTCAGCAGTGTTGGTCTTGGCATGCTAAGCTAATCTTAGCTGAGCATTAGCATAGGACGGTTACCCTTAGCATATGGGCTAGCATCAATGGACACATGGCCTGTCATTTCATGTCAGTTCATATAAGTACTGGTCAGAAGAGTTGAAATCATGGTTGGATAAATACAACACATACACAGTTCATTTCAAGGAATTTATTTTAGCTTATGGGATTTACCCAAGGTCATTCAAGTGTTTGTTTTATTCACCTGTTCTCCTCATCAAGCAGGGATCTGGGCCGAAGGGGCAAACAGGAAATGATGGAGTGTGGAGTCATTTATAGGGAGAAGACCTGGAATGGTCCAAGTGTGAGCCAGTACAGAGGGGTGTACGGGAGTATCTTAAAGTTGCTCTTTTGAGAAGCTTTTGTTTAGCCGGTAACATTTCATTTCTGGTTTTCTAGTTGATTTGTTGTGTGGTGATGTAGCCAGAGATGTGTTTGATGGTTGAGATAACATAATGCTGTTTAATTGATTGTCAATTAACTTTGGTTTGTCTTGTAGGAGGGGCTTCTGGTATAAAGGAAGGAGGCAGAGGCCCCCTGGAGAGAGAACAGCTTGGGCCTGGAAGTGCACATGTGCTGGAGCCCAATAGTCAGGGCTGATATAGGTTTTGTTTTGTGTAATCTCAGTTTGTAATGATGATTTGAATAGTATATACTTAGTTTTCTCGTTGTTTGTTTT
>NC_060168.1:3192144-3196372 GCF_021292245.1 Micropterus dolomieu | reverse complement strand
TGGTCATACACTGGACTTGGTTTTTACCCTGGGTGTCAGCATTTCCTCTGTGGAATTAGTGGACATGACCATATCTGACCACAGATGTATTGTTTTTAGCTGCGATTCGCCTGTTACTCATGCCGCCTCACCAAGCTCCGTGTGTTCTCGCATCTTTAATGAACAAAGTGTTTCAAAGTTTTGCACATTCTTTCAGAGCCAAAGCCAACACCTGTCTGATTCCAACACCAACAATCTGGTCGATCACTTCAATCATATCTGCTTGTTGTCACTAAATATTACTGCTCCTCTAAAGGTTAGGCCTACGTCTAAAGCTAGTAAGCAACCCTGGATAAATGACAGCATTCGCAGCATAAAAAGGGAATGCAGGAAAGCAGAGCGCAGATGGAAAAAATCCAGTCTCCAAGTCCATTACCCCAGTCTGAAGGATTTATTAATTAACTACAATAACATGGTTAAGGATGCGAGAACACACTATTTTTCTGAACTCATTACTACACATAAACACAATCCCAGGTTTCTGTTTAAGACTGTGGATCAGCTGGTAAACCCAACCCCTCCTTGTGCCTCAGCTGGAAGTAATGATGACTGTGAATTGTTTTTATCTTATTTTACCAATAAGGTGGTGTCAATCAGAGCCTCTATTACCCCCGCGGCCTCTTACTCAGAGGTTCCTCACCAGCAACAAGATAGTTTTAACCAGTTTTATCCCATTGCCTTGTCTGAGCTTTTAAAAACAGTATCACAAATGAGAGTGTCCTCCAGCCCACTTGATATAGTACCTAAGTTTTTATTGAAAGTAATGGATTCTGTTGGGCCCCATTTGATCTCCGTTTTTAACAGCTCCCCATATACTGGTTGTGTCCCTGATTATTTTAAAACGGCTTGCGTGAACCCGCTTTTAAAGAAACCTGGTTTAGATCCCTCCCTCCCACAAAATTTTAGACCAATTTCAAAATTGGCGGGGCAGTGCTATGCAATATCTTATAAACTAGACAAAGGTTACTATAAGTGATCAAGTTTTCCCAACTCAGAAGTCTATGGGTATTTAAGATTTGACAGGTGTGAAAACTATTAAGTTTCTGAACTAAAACTTTGATAGTAGACTTTCGAGTGACTTCATTGTGGATTTGTTAGCCTGTGCCCAGCTTGTCAAACAATATGTAAAATGCAGGATAATCATGGCATTAATATATATCAAAGCAGTTTCAAACCTGAGTGTTTGCCTAAAAAATCTAAAATTACTTAAATTAAATCTAACTCGTTTGCACATACTTTTTACATGAGTTCTAAAAGAGAGATTCGAATCAATCCAGACACCCAGATACTTGTATTCAGTCACAACTTTTGACCTCGTATTATTATGTCTGGGTCTGGAGTGCTACATGGTTGCTTTGAAAGAACATGCTAACCGTTTTACAAACATTTAATGTAAGACATGATCTGTCAAGCCATGTTGTGATATAGTTCATTGCACTGGTCAGTTTTGAGCAGCTTGCTGCTTTGTGCTGCTATGTACATAAATAACAGAATCATCAGCATATAACTGGATTTCTACATCGGGACAAACCAAGGGCAAATCATTAACATAGAGACTGAACAACAGTGGCCCAAGTATAGATCCTTGCGGAACACCAATATTATTTCTATAAGCAGTGGATTTATGATTTTGAACCTTTACATAATTTGTTCTTCCCTTTAGATATGAATCAATCACTTAATGGTATCATTGGAAAAATTAAAAGAAATTAATTTGTTAATAAGTATTCCATGATTCCCAGTGTCGAAGGCCTTTTTAAGGTCCAGGAAGATTGCCCCCACAGTACCACCCGTATCCATCATGGACAGACAACTTCAGCTCCACTTTGAAAACATCTGTCCCACATCAAAGCCTTCCATCTGGGAAATTCCACATCCATGATTTCTGCCGTCAGCTGTCTGTATCTGACTGTATCTGGCACTCGCGGAGATCCTTCCGTTTCCTTGTAATACCAGATTTTTTTACGTCAAAACAAAACAACAATAAATTCTCCGTGGTTGACTTCCAATAGAACCTTTAAACTCTTCAAAATATCTGACAGTGACTAATATTTCAGTCCTCCTCTCTCACTCAAACAAAGGAAATCCCAAGCTGCCACCCAGCCCCTCATTATACCTGTTACTTAGTGAGGAGGAGTCAAGGTAATCATTTTCACCGACATTAGCCAATTGTTATTTCCAAAGTTTTTAAAATCAAAATCCATAATTATATTTCTTGATCTCTATTTTAACAGAAAGAATATAAATTCTAATCATCTTGTATTACTATAAATTAGTGACTTAAACTAAATAAACCTATTATGGCTCCAACAACCCGGCCCCTAATTGGTGCCGCTTTAGCAAAACAATTACAACAACAAAATAAACATTGTATTTAATTTTAAGCTCAATGTCCAAGATTCAGGTCCATTTTCTTTATAATCATTTCATGTCTATGTTCTTTCATGTCAGAGTTCATGACAGTCTATGAAGTTGTATGTATGTAAGATATGTGTGTTGGCGTGGAAGTTCATGTGTTGTATGATCTATTGTCAATTTCAGTTCAGTCCGCTGCTTCCATTAGCAGACAGAGTCTATTTATAGGCCATTGAAGGATGTTAGTCTTGGTTTTAACCAGAACACATCTAACAAATCCTTTCGAGTCTGGGAAAGTCTTTACAACACGGCCCATGAGCCATGAGTTACTTGGTGCTGTGTCGTCCACAATGATGACTAAATTCTCAGGACGAAGATTCCGCTTTGTGCTGTTCCACTTGCTTCTTTGTTGCATGATTGGCAGATACTCCTTTGTCCATCGTTTCCAGAATAGATCTGCAAGGTACTGTGCTTGTCGCCATCTTCTTCTTGAGTAAAGATCTTTCCATTCAAAAAGTCCTGGTGGCATTATTGCTTTAGCTTTTAGCTGAAGTAGGTGGTTTGTGGTGAGTGATTCCAAATCATTAGGATCACCTTAAACAGTTGTTATCGGCCTGTCGTTCAGGATAGCCTCTACTTCAAAGAGTGCTGTTTGTAGAGTCTCGTCATCCAGTGTTTGCTGCTTCAAAACCGACACCAGGATTTTTTTGACCAGTCTGATCAGCCTTTCCCACACTCCGCCGTGGTGAGCTCCAAAAGGGGGGGGTTAAATGTCCATTTTACTTCATCAGACAGTAGTGCATTTTGAATCTTCTGGTGATTTAGTTCCTTCAGAGCATCCTTCAGTTCCTTTTGTACGCCGATAAAGTAAGTTCCATTATCTGTCCTTATACTTATAACTGGTCCTCTTCTGCATATGAATCTGCGTATAGTATTTATACAGGAGTCTGTGGTTAGAAAGTTTCTCCATATGGATTGCTCGACTTACAAGACATGTAAAGATTACTCCCCACCGTTTCACCTGAGCCCGGCCCCTCTTCACCATGCCAACATGACTAAAAGGTGGTAGGTCTGGCTGCACACAATCTTCTGGTAGATCCACCATTTTTTGTTCTCCAGGGTTTGCCTGCATACATCTGCAAAAAATGCATTCTCTGATGATTTTCCTGGATAGAGAGTTGACATGAGGTAGCCAGAATCTTTGCCTTAGCCTGGATAACATATTCAATTCAGTTTTATTTATATAGCGCCAAATCACAACAACAGTTATCTCACAGCGCTTTTCATAAAAGAGCAGGTCTAGACCGTACTCTATGATGCTATTTACAGAAGCCCAACAGTTCCCACCAAGAGCAAGCACTAGGCGACAGAGGCAAGGAAAAACTTCCTTTTAAGAGGCAGAAACCTTGAGCAGAACCATGGCTCAGGGTGGGCGGCCATCTGCCTCGACCAGTTGGGGTGAAGGAGAGAGAGGGAGAGAGGGAGAGAGAGGGGGGGAGGGAGAGAGAGAGCGAGAGAGAGAGGGAGAGGGCAGGAGAGGAACAGAGAGAATAAGAGAGGGATGGAAGGAGAGAGAGGGGAGGGAGGCAGCCTACACAATATACACACACAGAGGTACAGACAGTAAAGGTGATGTTGCTATAGACTAAATGAAAAATGGTACAGATATTTAAAGTAGTGTTAATGATAATAATTGTAATGTTAATGATTATAATAACAATAATAACAATAGGACTAGTAACAATAGTTGTTGCAGCAGAGGGTGCCGAGCAGGAACACGGGGGCAGCAGGTGACCCGCAGCCACAGATCCAGACTCCACAGCTCCAGAGCCAG
>NC_060168.1:3166414-3192044 GCF_021292245.1 Micropterus dolomieu | reverse complement strand
TTTGCTTTAATTTGCGAGTTTCAGTATTATACCATGGAGCTAACCGTCTTTGTTTTATTATTTTCTTTTTTAGAGGGGCTACAGAGTCGAGTGTCATTCGCAGCGAGCCTGCAGCACTATCAACAAGATGATCGATTTGGGAGGGACTGAAACTAGCATAGGAGTCCTCTTGATAATGGGTGTGTTGTAGGATCAGATAAGATACGTGAGAGCCTTTAGGTAGAATGATTGAAAACCCCCCCTCTTTTGGCACCATCTGACCTCACCTCCCTTTTTGAGTGAGTCTGGTTGATTGAAAACCTGTGACTTCGTTTGTCTTTGTGGAGTTTTCCTGTCCCATCGTCCGCAAGAGATTCTCTGTTTTACGTCCCTTAGCATTCAGTTGGTTCATTAGGTTCTCTGTACAGAAGGTTGCTGTGCTGCCTGGATCAAGGAATACATATGTGAGAATAAACTCGCTCCCTTTTGCCACCTTGACTCGTACAGGAACTATAGAAAGTGCACAGTCCCTCCCAGCCCCGGTTGCAATTCTTGCTCAGATGCCCTCCATTAGGCAACCAAAGCAATAACCACTCCTTCTTACCACTACTACCTTTTTTT
This sequence comes from Micropterus dolomieu, assembly GCF_021292245.1. Classification (NCBI taxonomy): domain Eukaryota; kingdom Metazoa; phylum Chordata; class Actinopteri; order Centrarchiformes; family Centrarchidae; genus Micropterus; species Micropterus dolomieu. The sequence continues at coordinate 3,191,444 of NC_060168.1, read as the reverse complement.
CATGTGGCTGGATTTTCAATTACACTTACTCATTTAGCTGACGCTTTTATGTCAGAGGTTGCACGCCTCTGGAGCAACTAGGGGTTAAGTGTCTTGCTCAGGGACACAATGGTGGATGGGTCACAGCGGGGGATTGAACCCAGGTCTCTCACACCAAAGCCATGTGTCTTATCTGTGTTTTCCATGGCAGAATCCACATAAGGCAGTAGCACTGGGCAAAGCTCGAGGCTGCTGCTGGACTGAAGGTTGTCTTACAGTCCAGTCTGTATTTTCAGTATTCACTACCACTGAAGTAGCAAAGTTGCTCCAAACAAAGGGTCCAAAAGCATTTTAGCTTGTTTTTCAATACACTAGGTGTAGTCCAGTTCTCTGTTGTGTATCATAGGCTATTGTTTGCCATTTTTCTCAGAGCTTGTAGAGTTTGCTGGGATATCAAGTTCATCCATGTACAATAAATCCTGCATCACATTACAGCATCCTCTCAAATACATTGCATAAGTGTGCAGCGCTTTCCCATCCTCAGCTTTAATTGCTATCCAGTTTAAAGCCTTTTTCAAATAAGCTCCTGAAATTTTCATTTTGTTCCCAAAATGTTCCTTTAAAAGCTTTTTAACTTCAGCGTAGCCTCTATTTGCATCCATATATAAACAGCTTCTAACCAGATCTCTTGGCAGACCTGATGTAAATTGTTCAAGGTAATAGAGCCTGTCTCTAGCCTTCTCTTCTATCAAGTGTTCAAATGCATGGATAAAAGACTGATATGTCAGTGGGTTACCGTCAAACACTGCAATTTCCCTTGCAGGTAGTAGAGACAGTTTCTGTTGTGAAATAATAAGTTCAGCAATGTCACTTCGTCGTTGAATAACCATATTCATGTTATCATGAGCACTGTGATCTATAGGTGGATTGATTAGATCGCTGTCATCGTGCACACTGTGCTGCTGTCCATGCATGAGTCTCTTGTTGGCTGAAGATAGCTGAAAACTGTTTTAGGTACAGCACCTACCACCTGTAGCTTCCATGCTTTGTTTAACATCATCATAATAAGCATTCATACCATCTCCTTGACGCTCATCATCCACATCCTCGTCTTGGAGGACTTTTATTCTGGCAGTTGACTCTGCAATTTCCGCTTCCACATCCACTTTACTTCTTTCAGCTGAAGTGCTTGTTTGTCTTTCAGTGCAGCAACACGAGCCAACAGAGCTGCCCTTTCAGCCTTGGCTTTCTAAAAACTCTGAAGAGACTGAGGAGGCCTTAGATCCTGATGTTGATGTCTTTGATTTGTGCGAAACATTTGAAATGCTGTCCAGTGGTCCAACCTTTAATTGTGCCATGAGTTCTCTTTTCCATGTCTCAACCTCCTTTATGAAATAGTTTAGGTTAGTTATTCTTGGTTCATACCAGTCAGTGTGGTCTTTTTCCTTTTCCTCCTCAGACAAGAGCATTTGAACATGAGCATTTTTAAATTCAGACACAGCACTTTTAAAAGTTTCAAAACAGTCATTAAGTTCATCAACATTTCCATCATCTTCCATCAGAACCTTTATTTCATTTATCCATCGTGTACACACTCCCAATCTGACCCTCCGTGATGCAACGCAAGATTTATCAATCACCCTTTTAATCGCCGTTCTTATTATTGTTCTCTTATTATTATATACTCTGTTCATCAAGCTGTAGAACATGTAGTCAAGTTTCATAAGGAGAGTGCGTCCTGATTTACATTTGTGGAAATTTGTATGAATGTGAAGCAGGTGCTTCTAAAAAAATTCAGTCATGGTTTCCTGGGTAAGTAAATGTTAAAAAATGAATAGATTTTAATCCATTTTCTGGTCTTTAGCCTCAATAAGTGGAGCGCAGGTGTAGCTGGGAGGATATCAGACTCTGCCCCAGTTCAAAAGGCAAGGACTAGATTGCCTGAGGTGTTCAATCACTGATGTATTTTGAATAGTATCTTTAAATGCACTCTTGTAGAAAGACTTTACAAAATATATGTCATTCTATTTGTACACTTTTATTTGTCTCTAGTGATGTCTGTTGAGATAATGTCCACGAAACTCTGCAGTTCCTGGTGTAGCGGAGATTGGAGACAGTGCTCATCTGTAGGCAACACCAAAAGAATCAGTATTTAATGTTTCATTAGGCTATAACTAATCAAAACTCATATTTAGTCTTGTGTTTTGGACAAAAAGGACAGAAGTCATCCCAGAAAATTGGAGATGTCTGGTCACCCTAGGTAGGTCATATACAGGTCAGGCTCTGGCTCACTTGTGGACCTAGAAGTAGACTCCTTAGACATAGCTCTTTGCCTCTGCTTCTCTTTCTGCTACAATAATGTCAATGCAGTTTCATTCAAGCAATTCATTGAACTCCTGATTTATGTTAATTAGGGACAGATTTAAAAAATCAAATATATCAAAACATGTATTTTCAGCTCTTACGATGGGTATTACTACAGCCTCCATAATTATTTTAAAGCATTGGAAAATAACCAAAGGTCCACATTTGAAAGCTAAATCCCTCCAGGACCAGAGGTGGGTATACCTTTGTAAACACAACACTACACCTGTTTTTTCCAGCTGAAACTCAGTCCCATATCAACAACTTTAACTCCCTCTTGACAGGCATAAGAAGTCGCCCAAAACTATTTCGCTAAGGTTTTCACCAGGTCTTCCAAAAGGTCTCGTGTGACACCTCTTAATTTTTCCATCAAATTCAGAACTCAATTGTATAGAGCTCTGCCTGGTCCACAGCTGCCTACATTAGAGATCTAATGCAGCCATACATTACCAGTAAGTCTCTAAGGTCCTCTGATCAAGTTTTGTTGGTTGTTCCTCTGGACGACAGCCTGTTGTGTGCTCAAAGTTGTGGCTCCTAAACTGTCCTAAACTCTCCCACCCTTTGGAGTTAAGTTCTGTGGACACCTTTAAAAGTTGCTTAAAACCCACACTTAGTGATGTTTTGCTCTATAAAAAGGTGTAACCGTGTGCACACAACTATGGAAAACACTGCAGGTCAAAGTTAGATCAAAGCAGGACGCTAAACTGGGTTCAGGGCTCCAGACTGCAACCATTTTTTAAGTGTGCGAGTTAAAATATCACGTGGACTCATTTGTGCGAGTGTAAGGTAATCATTAGCAGGACTCTACTGCGATACCACTATCCGATCCAATACCAAGTAATACCCAGGCTGGTATTGCCGATACCGATACAAATACCAATACTTTTTATATATTTTATCACTAGTTTAATGTGACTTTCCCCCTCCCGTTTCTGTATTTATGAGAGAAATAAGGAGTAGGCTGTAGCCTTACCAATTCAAAATAATAGCTGCATAATGACAAGACATCAAACTACTGTCATATTCTTTAATTATAATGAAAATATCCTGCTCAGAACTGCTTCTTAACATCATCCTATTATTTTGACTTAATCTCAGATGTTTAGCGAAGTTTGCGGTGGTGCCAAAGAATTTCACTGTCAACAGAGAAACATTATTACCTTCACAACTAAAATACAGCCAGAGCTGACTCTTTCTACAGTCAGCCAGAGTCAGTATTCAATCGCGGGAAATGTAAAGGGCTGTAGCGGCTCACTTCAAAGAAGCTCCGTCACAGAGCCGTAGGCAAGTATGACTTTGACAGGCGGAAGGAAAAGTAGTTCCTATCAAGTGAGTATAATTAGACCATCCTGGTGACAGTAAGATACTTATGATAAAACACACACTCAATATCGATCCTAGAGCAGGAAACGCAGGAAACGTTGGTATCAGAAATATCGATACTTAAGGATCGATCTGCACATCACTATCGGCAGCTGAAGTGGTGAGACAGAAGACAAAATCTAAATCATGTGCTAGTGCAACCAACTGGCTAAGTTGGTAGCAGTGGAAAAGTTCGTCTGGAGCCCTGCGGTTATCTGTTGTCTAACAGCTGATATCTGTTCCCATATCTCAGAAATTGTCTTGGTGAGTGAATTGTTATTACCAACAGGAATGATGGTCACAACTGTAAAAATAATATCCGTGTTTTAATGTACCAGAATTATCCATTAAGCCTAAATATAGGAAGTTGACATAGAGGTAGAGATTCAAAAGACGAGGGCTGTATGAATATTATCCATTGCAGTTGATATATTTATTTTAAAATAATCTGGTAACATTTCCTACTTAGACAGTTTTACATGTGAGAGGCTGAGACGATTGGACAAAGAGAAATAGTCTGTTTTAAGTGGTATGTAAGTATTTCCCTGCGTCATCACTTTTCTGTTTCACACTAAAAATCCACAAAATCCACATCTGAATCTCTTCTCAATGTAGACTCTGACAGAAGTTTGTAATGTGTGTCCTGAGCAGACCTCCTGCAGGCTATCAGCTTCCTACATCACAAACCATGCAAAATTGAAACGTACACCCCCTGTACCATAGATATTCTTTAACCAGAGATGAAAAAAAATACACAATAACAGAGAGACAGGCTGAAATGGACTGAGGCAACAGCACGTCTGAGAACGCTCTGATCCTGATGCAGAGTCCAAATCAGAGAGCGCAAAAGATTTTCCACATCACCTTTGAAATACTTTGGAGAAAAGTGAGCTCAAACTTTATGTAGCCACAAAGAGATACTCTGACTCCTTCAGGCAAGCATTTCACTACTGTCAGGTAAAAACCTCATATATCTCATATCTCCAGGACCTTGTTTTAGCTGGAAGCCAGTGCATTTATGATAATATCCGATAAATTTTGAACGGGTTTCATGATATGCCTTGGGGGAATGGAAAATGCTCTCAACTTGTGAAGGAACATTTAATCCTTTGAGATAGTTTGAGAGCATGAAATATACATGGAGAGACAAGGTTTTTCCCTGACAGTGATGATTTGACCTCTTTTAAAGCACCATTTTTGACCAGCCAATAAAAGTTTTTTTCTAATGCACACCTTCCTACAGACCCAGAGTGTTGTATTATTTACACTGTGACACTGAGCAAATGTAGCTGACAAATAACTTAATCCCCCTTCTAATAAAAGATACAGTAGGCAGTGCAAGGCAAAAGAACAGGTGTGTGTGTGTGTGTGTGTGTGTGTGTGTGTGTGCCCACCCTTCCTCCCACAAGCTGATATTTACTATTGATTTATGACTGGAGCATCTATCCTGTTTAACAGCAGAATGCTGCATGGACAATCAATTGGCCAATAGAAACAGCCTCCAAATGATTAAGTATTGGCTTGATTCGTGTGTGTGTGTGGGCTAGCCACAGTATATCTAAGTTAGATCTGTTTTGTGTGTGTGTGTGTGTGTGTGTGTGTGTGTGTGTGTGTGTGTGTGTGTGTGTGTGTGTGTGTGTGTGTGTTTCTTCTATCAGTATTTCCTTTCCCTCTGCTGCTCCCATGATGCAGCTGATAATAAAGATGGAAGTTACCAGAGTTAGTGCTGTGCCCCCCTAAACAGTGATCTATTGGGTCCTCACAAAATGAGATACATGGGCACTGTCCACTGTGTGTGTGTGTGTGTGTGTGTGTGTGTGTGTGTGTGTGTGTGTGTGTGTGTGTGTGTGTGTGTGTGTGTGTGTGTGTGTGTGTGTGTGTGTATATATATATATATATATATATATATATACACACACAGGATGCACATGCCGATGATTTGTTCGCATGTATTCCATGTCAGGTTTGATATATGTTATAACAGGGCCCTTGAAGCCAACGAGGATTATGATTATGAAATAGAAAACACAGACACAGAGCAGAAGTGAGATTCACTGATACACACACACACACACACACACACACACAGACTCTTCCCTTCAGCCCTCCTGGTAATTCAAAGGTTGACACATCTGATAGGTTGTGCAGTAGGAAAACTTTTAATATAAACTAATGTCTCTGTGGTTCCTGGAGCAGCTCTGACCTGTACCACCACGCTCTGTGTCTCTCTCTCTCGGCTGTGGTATTGTGTGTCTGTCTTGTCTAAAGTCAAGGAGCGGTAGCCCTGTGTTTTTGCATTTCGGCAAATTTGGGCTAAAATGCTGGTTTTTGTAATAAAGTAAACTTTCATGGGAATGCTGTGTAATGAGTTATTTGCTTCCTGACATCTGACTATTGTCAGAAAGACAGTCGTGTGCTTTTAACAGCCAAAGCGGGAAACATTTCAGACAACTGTGTGGTTCCACTGACGTAAGGGTCTTCTTCTACTGCGCGTGTGTGGTAGTGGTGACGCACAGGGACGTGCACAGACCTTTTGGTGGGCAGGGGCTCAAGTGAAAAAAAAAAAAAAAATCAGTTGACACAGAGACCACAGTCTTCTTTAGTATTCACTAGGTTTATCACAGGAGCAGGCGACAGCAAAGCAAACTATGCCACAATGTGCATGTTTTCTATGCTACTGGTTTCAAGTATATATTTATGACATATTTTCATTAATAATTTGTTTATTTTTCACAAGGCAATAAATCGTTTCAATTATTTTGGTGTTATTGGAATACATAATACTTCACATAAATCTTCACACTAAACTGTGGCATTGGGCTGCAGGCAGAATTGAAATAAATGTTATTTAAATACTTCTACTTTTTGTTTCACAAGCAAGATGCCAAATGAGTAAAGATAACCTTCAGCTTCACACAGCCAAGCAACAGAATACTGAATTGCCTGAATACATTAATTTATTGATCAAATACTTTATTATTGTTGCTATTATATTACATTTAGCATGCACATGCACACACACACACACACACACACTTACTGATGGTGACATGTACTTAGTTTCACATTTGAGGGAGGGCTGTCGGTATAGATAAAGATCTATCAGCATACAACAAACTAACAGAATGGAGAGTTATTAGATGAGGAGCCTACCATCAAAACTATGTAGTTACTCTTAGGTACTTTTTCATGGAGTGGTCAATTTTGAGATTTTGGTCTATTTTGCTTCCATGTCTTCTTTTACTCTAATGGAAATAAAACTTAAAGAATTCACCTTTAGATGGCGTTGGTTTTAAGCCTAATACCCTCTGTCTGTTTGCACCTGTAGATTTCTTCTATATTAACCAAAACCAGCCAATCTGCATATTTACACAGCACATTTCAGAGGAAAATAGCCAACTCTTGATGTAATTCATTAACTGGGGAAGTTCTCTGGTGATATGCTTTAGTTATTTTCTTTACCCCCATTCACCTGCAGTGACTTGTCAAATGTGTGCAAATTGGCGCATTTAAATTAGTTAACGTGTAATTTGCATATCTATTGTGATGACGTTATTAGACACGAATGTTACTGTGTTCACCTGTAGTGTCTCCATCAGTACATTAGGTTGTTTGGCCATGAGATATTGCCTTAGCTAAACTTCAGCTAACTTATTACACTAGCTCAGCTCATGAGTCATATGCGTTAGCAAGACATAGCCCTATATTGTCTTTTGTTTAATTAGCGGTAAATTCGAGGCACTGGCACTTTTTTGTTCATTACCACTCACCTCCACACAAACCAAGAAAAACAGTGCTGGGAGAGACGGTGGAGGGGCTGCCGTCTGTCTGTCTGGTTGTGCAGTGAGATGTGGAGAGAGAGAGAGAGAGAGAGAGAGAGAGAGAGAGAGAGAGAGAGAGAGAGAGAGAGAGAGAGAGAGAGAGAGAGAGAGAGAGAGAGAGAGAGAGAGAGAGAGAGCGCATCGGAACTCCAAGTCTCATAAATATATTTGTTTGACAGAGAATCTGTTGCAAACAGGAATAAATATACTGTATATTCTTTTATTAAAAAAAATAAAATAAATCATCCCAGAAAAAAGGGCACTTTCTCTTGAAGAAGAAAAAGGGCAGGTGCTGAAGCCCCTTTTCATGTCTATGCGCATGTGCCTGGTGACACATGCGTAGAAGCATAAACGGTCTGGAAAACGCTTTTTTGACCCTTATTTTGGGGCAAAGTCGTCAAACTTTTTCAGCAATTTATATCAGATTTTACTTTTTAGTTTTTATGTCCTAGTGACCGGTGAAAGTGCAGTTCTTGCTCTCTCACCATTCATTCAGATAGGAGCCTGGCCTTGTTAGTCTGAAATAGCTGCCCGGAGGCATTGCCCAGATGGCTGTAGAGTGGAATGACCTGCCTATAAGGACTTTGCTATTGTGCAGTGTTTCCACGATAATTTACCGTCTTGTAAATGGCGTAGAATTTAGTAGGGATGGACAATATCCAGCGACTGCTGAACTGTCCCAACAATTTAGATCAAAAAGTGAAAACAAAACCACTGTTGTCCATCAGCATCTAGTTAATGTAGTTGATAGATGTCTGGAGATTCTCAGTCATCCAGGTAAAAGTTATCCAGAGAAGGTTTAAATCAAGGGCAACTGGACTTGTTTTAAGATCAGGATACAAAAGCTCAAAAGTAAACACACAAGACACAAAGCCAACGTTTGCAACTGGGACAAACTAACACAGGAGCAGAGGAAGTGGATTTCTATATGTAGAGATGGGCTGATTATGAAATGTGATGCAGGTGAGGAGGTGGGCGGGGAAGGCCGTGCAAGTGCAGAGCAGATGAGAGAAGTAGGAACAGGTGTGATGATGGATGGGGCAGTCAGATGATGGGGAAAGAAGCTTCTGAGGGCACCTGGTGGATGGAAGGAAAAAGGCAACGAAGGAGTCTGGAAAGGTGGGACAGGGAGACAGAACTGATTTGTGAAATCCGGACCATAAAGACTAAACTCGTTTTATATTTGATTTTACATCGAATGATGATACTGCAAATCACTCTCAAGAATTCTCCTTATTTGGTTAAAAATCTAATCTTATAAAATACACAAGACACTAAAGGTAGGAGAAATTTTCACTTGAATGTACTTTTAAGGGTATTTTTGTTACGTTAATGTCTGTTTTTTTCTAAGGCCTTTTTTCTTTTTGAGTGTTTTTACAATGCCTCTGATTGTGCATAATATTCACATCAGTCTCTCAGTGTGTGTGCGCTGAGGCAAAGCAATGGGTGGCTCAGCAGGGATCTTCACCTCGCCTGAGCATGGATGATCCCCACAATCCAGCTCTTCCTCTGTGGATCAGTCCCAAAGCTTCCACTGAAAGGTTCAAATATCCTCTTGGCTCCTGCTTAGCCCGTCCAGCACAGCAAAAATTTTGGAGAACGGATATGTGGTCCAAGACTTCCTCTTCCATGTGATGACGATTTCAATGCAGATACATTTTTTAGGAAGCTAATAAAAAGCTGATCTCTAGGGTTCAGAGATTGCTAAAAAGCTAAATCATGGTCAAACAGTAGCTGATGGGTTCTGAGTCTGCATTTTGCCCCCTACATGGTGTGTTTCCCCGCACGCAACCAAAGCCTGTTCAAACTTATACTACAAATGGAAAGCAGAACAGCCACCTGCCTGTTGCTGAGCATGTGCTGTCCAGTGGTTTTATCAGAGCTAAGAAAAGCTGCCTGCTGCTGGAAACAATGTTGATAAGGCTAATAAAGGCAAAACAGTTAGCCACAATAGACTATAAAGCACTTTCATGGTACACAGCCATTTGATTCATGTAGACATTTTCGGGAATTATACTTATTTGCTTTCTTGACAAGGGTTAGATGTGCGCAAAATTGAATAATGAATTCTAAAGTAGTGTATTGCGCACTTTTAATTTAAATGTACTGCAAACACTTTAAACAATAAGGTGCTTTTCCCCAGCAGTATTCCCTTTACACAGCAGCAATAAAATATTTCTTGTAAATCTGAACTTAAACATTAAAGTAATCAAATCAAATATTAAACCAAAGCTATTTGCCACTGCCAGGGCGTTACCTTTTATCTAACTTGTTAAAACAAGAGTTTTACAGTCCCGCTGCCAAAGTTTAGTTGAATTGTCTTGAAGTATTTGAACATGACACGCAGCACAAATCATTGGAAGAGAGACTGATCCTCACTGTTTGTGAGTTTCCAGAATCTATTATTGTTTACTAAAGAGGACATCAGCACATCAACAGGAGGGAATTCACATGGCAGAGCATCCCCGCAAAACTAGATGAAGGCCTATCAGGTCAAGTTATGTAGCCTATACTTTTAACTTAAGTTAAATAGGCTACAGCTGTGTAGCGCACAGAAGCCGTTGCCATGGTCACTATCCATAGAGCGGTACTGTCCTTTAGTATCCTTTGGGCTCTACGTAGGCACCTCACCTCACCGATATCACTGATGCTCCGGAGATGGGTACCAATGATCTTCTGATCACCCGCTGCAGAGCCCTCCAGTCCTGGGCCGTGCACATCCCATGCCAGTTAGTGATGTTTCCAGTCAGCATGCTTTCTATTGCTCCTCTGTAAAAGCTGACAAGAACTTGGCGTGGGAATTTGGCCTTCTTAAGCTTCCTCAAGAAATACGGTGAAATAAGTGAAAACTGCAAAATTAGGTGGGATTCTTTTATACTTTAGAATCATTACCAGTCCCTCCAGGGTTTCGCGGGCCTAACCCTAACCCCTGCATATTGAAACCAGCTTGCTTTAATTCTATCAGTGCTTGTAGCTGACCGGGATGCATCAGCCCGTGTCACAGTGATTTGTCTCCTCTGACATCCTCCATGCCTTTCTGCCACTCTCTGCATATGTTTAGCAGTGGCAATAGACAATTTCCTTTTATGACTGACCACAAAACTGCATGTAATTGCACTGTAAGAAGATCCAGATACTGCTTTTCACGGTCCCTTTTTTTTTTTTTTTTGTCAGCAAATGTGAGTAGTTAGTATCACACGTCTGCTGCGGCTTGTAAACAAGGAAGTGAGAAGCTGACGTATGACAACGTTTTGCGATACATGGCAATGATAGGTCACATTTGCTGAAAAGTTGCTGTGATTGGTCAAAATTGTATGCTGCGCTTCATGGGGATTTGTTGAATATATGTTAATAGTTGCAATTGCAACATTGCAAAATCCTGGAGGGACTGTTATTTGAATCCAATGTTCAATATTTTTCCTAAAACTAAGTGGTTTTGTTGCCTAAACCTAACCAAACTACATGTTAAATATCATAGGACTTAGGTTACGTAACTTATGGTACTTGCTAACACTGTTGTTTTGGGCAATGGTCTCATTTCAGGTATGAGGACATGTTGGAAAAAACACAATATGTTCATTAAGTTAGAACAGCAAGCGTGCAGTCATTTGTTCCATTCTCCATTGTGCCAGTTTTCTGGTTCCATCTACATTCCTGTTATGATCATCCATATTTGTAACAGACTTGCAAACTTTTACACTCATGTATCATCATAAAGTGTGGATTCAATTGCCCTCAAGCTGACAGGCTCTTGAGATTTCCCACTCAACATCCATCTTTTGATTGCACTTCAATGAAAAAAAGTAAATGTCAGAAAAGAAAAATTATAAAGTAAAGTAATGTGGGGTGATGATTCTAAAATGTCATCCAGACGCCTCTTGACTTTCATGCTTTTGTTTTTTATGTATATCAAGACATTCTGATGACTTTTTTGTCCTGTAATGTTAGCAGGACATCTTCTCTTTAGCCTCGGGTACGCAAAGACACAATGATGTATTGTCTTTTTCCTGGTTCAGCTTCATCAACTCTCCCAGTGCCTTGTGGGAACTAGTGTCCAAACAACACTTATCACTGTCATGAGTGAGTTATACTGGAAGGATGACTGATGTGTTGGAGACAGACTTGTTTGTGTGGTATCTCTTACTGTAAGGCACGACTGCAGCATGTCGTAAGTCATTAGTTGGAATAACAGATGGATGTAATGTACAGTGAGAGTATTATGGACGCCTTCATTATTCACAAAAAGCAGATTAATGCCACTGTGCTGGTAGGCCTAATGAACGGTGGGTGGAGAGGGATTCAAATCCTAAAACAATGAGATTCAGCCCGAGGAGCTGGAAAGAATTATCAAAGGGAGAGAGAAAGATGCAAAAGAATCCTTTCAGCCACCCTCACTGATTTCCCCGAAAAACATTGATGAAGGAACAGGGGCCTCCTCCGATTTCTCAGCCAAAAATCTGAAACAATTACAAGCACAGGATCAGAAGCAGAACGTTTCTCCGAGCTTCTTTGTTCAACTTTCAACTCGTCCCATTCTCTGTGCCTGCTTTCATTTTTGAACCAATTAAAATGAGACAAGAGCTTGCTTTGCCGAGCGCCGTTCGGAGGAGAGAAAAAAACAGCAGTCATTGGGCAAATATTCACGTCGGTGGATCACATCAAAACTTGATCAGACTTGTCTGATGTCTTGGTGGCTGTGCGTTAGTCACTGGGGGAATCCAATCAGCCAAACAAAATGAGCCTGGTGTGTTTCTTTTCGAGTCAGATTGTCACAGAGCGGCAGACTTGTTCTACAAGCGGCAGCCCACACTGAAACTGATACAGAGAAAACATCTGCACATTGTTCATTGTAACACAGCAAATTCCCCACGCAATATGCTGAAAGCAATGCAGGCCTCGCTCCCTCCTGCTCGCTCAAATGATTGCCTCCCATTTCTGTCTGCAGTTGCCATGGTGACACAAATTTACTTTTATGAGAAGAGAAATGTCATATAATTTGATGAGTTCCTCCTCTAGCTTTTAGGTGGTTAGTATGTGTTGTTGTTGTCCTCAGCCGTTTGAAGTCTTGTTGCTTCACACATGCCATGTGATTGTATATTCCTTTAGCAAAGTGAATGCAAATAAAAGTCAGAAACAGAGCAGCTCCGTGGGGACAGTGGCTGCATCACTAACACAGTGTAACTGTTATTAAGGTCTAATTCAGGTGAATGTGTTCACCTCAGCCTGTGATTGAGCCTCCCTGATATTATGAATCATCCACCTCCCGTCTTCCACCGTGATGTGGTATATCGACGCATCTAAACATAAGCCCTCTCAGACATGGAATAACATTACTGGCTTCCTCTATCTTTTTTCATTCAGACATAGTTGTCTTTTATGTTAATATTCCTTACATCTTCATTCAGACATGACAGCACCTGTATGGGCACAACGCTCGGGCGATACTTGTCACCTGGTGTGATAGAGACGGAGAGAGAGCCATAGGAGAGTGACAAAAGCAGACAGAGTGAGCAGTGGTGAGTTAAAAATGTTAGAATAAGGAAGAAGACTGTTCTCTCTCAGGCTGCATCACTGATGGATTTAACACTGATTTTGCCGTTGTAGCTTTAATGACCATCATTAGCATGCGGGTCGCTCACCCTCCGCTTCTTACAGTGAATCCACTGATACATTTTTACATCAGTTTAATCATTTAAAGGGGCTATATGTTTTTCATTCAAATTGTCATTGCCTTATTTTCAATGGTTGCTCAAAACTCACTTAGAAATGAAGCACACGCTTGTTTTCTCTCTTGCTTGCATCAGCCACTATTCTGCTTTTAATGTGAGGTCTCCGGGTCAGATTCAGCCCTGTGCGCACTCCCGAGCCTCTCTCGTGCTACAGCGACAACACAGCAGCTAACAACATGCAGTCCACTAACACCATAAAACAACCGGCTCCCAGCAAAACACAGGCTCCACGTAAGGATACAAAACAACAATAAAGGTTTATGTGCTGAAGCCCATCAGACCAAACAGGTTCAGATGATGTCGAGTAAGAACAAAGTGAGCATTAGTAAAGCTGGAGAAACATAGAGAAAGTCCCGTTAGCTCGCCGGCTAATGCCGGGCAGTTGCTATTGTTATCCGGTGCAAAGTTATATAACGTTAGCTTTCCACATTACTTCACCAACGAACGCCACCCATGTTACTATCCTGTGTACCACCAGCCCGTTCTCATCTCAGGGCGTCCAATACCAACGCTCTCAGAAAAAGTGACAAAATGTGTTTATAAATAACTACGTTGCTTCCGTCTCTATGTTTCATACGGACGCTGAAGGGTACCTTTAGCGTAAAATCCTTACGCTTTGTCACGCTGTCTGAAAGCGTCAGTTATGACGCACTGAGATGAGAATGTGTTGGTACCACTGTTGATTTAGCCTGCGAGAAAGGATGTAACGGCCAAAAGCAAATGTGGAGCGATTTGTTTACTAACCTATAGTCTATAGTGATGCAGCCAGGATCAGCCAGCTAACGCTACAGTAGCTCGGGCCTGCCGCTGTTTGCTTCGTAACATTCAGCTTATGTTTATTGTCGTTTTACCGATACTCAGGTACACAGTTTCTCCACCTCCACCTGTAACTAACGTGACCAACATAACATAAAACACTGCAACAAACAATCACAACAACACAGAAGAAGAGCCATCCACTAACACTAGTTACAGTAAAGTTACTTACGTAACCATTTCATTATCATCCAATACATGTAGCTGTGCTGACATTGCTGAGCCTCCGGTGACAGATTAACAGATAGTAAAGATGGTTAACGTTACTGAAAAGCAGCAGGCGAGCTAACGATGTAGCACATCGGCTAAATGCAGTAAATGTAACGTTATCATGTATGAGCATGAATTAGTTCAACCTACAGTTGATAAAAGTATTACTATAATGTAGCAGTGGGAGTTTACCTGAGTTTCCAGCTCTGTCTGTTTTCCCTGTCAGTTGGCCGCTGTCACTGCGCTGAATGAAAGGTACGGAGCCGGTGTTGATCTGTCTCTGAGACGGTAACGGTGAAGTAACAGAGCCTGAACATGTCTGAGTGAAAAGCCACAGCCTGCATGCTGGTGTTCCTGCGTTTATTGTGGGATCTCTGTATGAAAGTGGTTGTGTTTCGGATTCTGCTCGCTCATGACTTCAAACGAGCACGCGTATGAGCACACACCTGGTTGCAATCTTAGAACCGCACTGCTAGTGGCCGCTGGAAACTCCATAATGCCCCTTTAATGTTTACAAACATTACAAATTGAATTCTGCTGCCTTTTTTTGATATCTGACATGTACACGCACTGAACAACGTTAAGCTGGGACTCGTTTTATTTCTTTGCTCACATGCTGTATGAGTGTCGTCATTTATTCATCCATGCGACTGACATGAACAAACTTTGAGAATATAGGGAGAGAATGGTTGTGAGTTTTTTTGTTTTGTTTTTTACCTCTTATGTTTTAAAAGTAAGATTGCTATCCGGACTTTTACGTAAAAGTGCCCAGTGTACTTATTCAAACATGAAGCCAACATGTTAAAATGCCATCAGATTAATTTAAAGGGATGTATATGTCTGACTTGTTTTTTAACAATAACAGTTAACAGTGAGGCTGAAATGAATAATGAATGCTGTTTTACATGCTGCGTCCGTTTTTGTAAATCCCTCATGTGTATGAAGGCAATCTGAATCTGGGGTGGGAATGGTGACCCTGACACCAACAATTAAAATGACTATATAAAGAGATTACTGAATGTAAATACGTTCAGTGTCTATAGCTGAAAAAATGCCAACCATAAGCAGTGGGGGTGTGACGAGAGCTCATGCCACTAGATCTGCATTGGCACACCTGCATCAAAAGCTGTCTCGCGAGACTCACGCAAATTACCTCAATCTGTGTGTACAATTTTTTTCCTCAGTCCAGCCTAATCAGTAATATACCACTTTTCTTTGACCTGTCATCATAGCACCCAGTGTACCTATATTGTTAAATGAGGGAACATAGAGGTAAGACACATTTGCCAAAGATTATTCAAACTTTCAGAAATAATGCATGTTGTCTATTGAATCTCGTTGTGATTGCAGTGTGGACAGAAATGTTGCCACTCTCTTTCCATCTTCATCTCCATCTTTGTTTCTTTCTCACCTCCTGTTCCTCTCCTCTGTCACTTGCATCCCACCTTGTCTGCACCAATGGAGCAACACTATGGCAACAATGAGTCCTATGTGGGACTCGTACAGCCAATGGAGAGGCTGGTCAGAGGGTGTTTGTAGAAAAAAAATCACTTTGCCAGGCAACAAGCAGCTCCAGCATTTACTGTGTATTTGAGAATGAAAACACCTGATAGTGTGTGTAACAGTTGACTGGCTGATGCTGTGTGGTGGTGATATCCTACACCACGGCATGATTAGATTATGATACATAATGTAATTTGTTGATAACAACAGGCAGAGACAACAGACATCAAACTCGACTTATAAAGCAGATTCACCAAAAAATTATTGATAAGTTCTTAATGCCATCAGATTTTATTGCACCATCTATTATTTCGGAAAAAGCTACTAAATGAACCCTTGAATGCTTGCTTATTATACTCAAAATAAATGTCATGCCATGCTTGCCACATGGTTCAAAGAATGATGCAATGATGGTTGATCAGTCGGTCCAACCTGCTGGTCCATACTAAAATATCCCATAAACTGATGGCTGGATTAAAGTTTTGGACATTCATGGGTCCAAGATGATGAATCCTAATGACTTTGGTGATCCACTTTTCCTCTAGTGTCACCAGCAGGTTGACAACTATGGGATGCATTGTTATGACGTGTGCTACATTTGTACATTCATGTTAAATAAAATGTAACACATACAGTAATTCCCATGACATCAGGTAATTTAAACTACATGTTATAAGATTTGCATAGTTGTTTTCAGAAATAGCTTATTGCAGTATGTATGCATAGTCAACTCTGTCCATACCAAAAAAACAACTATGTGGGTCAGGGGTCGGCAAAGAAGTCTGGCATCGGGCCAAATCTCTTTCAAGCCGTTACATGGCGGGCCAGAACAGAGTCAAATTATTTCAAACCCTTAAACAACTATGTGTACGTTTAGCTCAGTCAGTTCTCTGAGGAAATTCAGGGGAATCCAACCACAGTTTACTGACAGCTTTTTCAGAGGTGTGTCAAGCAGGTCAGAGACTCTTTTGAATGTCCTTCAGAACTTTTCAAAGTAAAAGCTCTCAATAAACTCGATATAATGCATTGCTGCAAAAAACGTTCTGCGCTTTTACTTTGAAGGCACAATCACTTAAGAGGAAGTGATTATGTGAGTAACTGTAGTTGTCATGACTGAGATCTATTTCAGTACCAGCCACTTTCAATTTATAAATTTTTGATTTTTCTGCTATCAAAGCGGGCCACATATTATTGCTGGCAGGCCGGTTCTGGCCCACGGGCCGCCTATTGCCGACCACTGATATAGGTTATTTGTGCTGCACATTACAACCCAAGCCATATTTACGTTTATTGTGGCAGCGACCTATAGTGGCCGTCCAACAGTAGCAAGGGAGGAAGTCAGGTGACGTATTATACACTAAACAAAATTATAAACGCAACAGTGTCAAACCATGGACTTACATTAAGGAGACGTTGTTCAAGTCCCACATGAAACCAAGTAAATTTTGAGTTTTCTACAGCTTGTTTGAGACAGAGGCTGAAATGTGGGGGAGAGCAAGTGATGGTCTGGCTGCACCCAGAGCAGGCAAGTGCAGAGTAGGGTTAGCAGTGAGATGTGAACATAGCAGTGAATGTACACTTTAAGCTACAGTTTGTGTGTAAAAATATTCTACAGCTCATCAACTCCCAAGTGTATTAGCTTCTACAACTTCAGCCCTGTGTCATAAAACAATAAGCTATTCAGCAAATTTTAGCCTTGTAGTGATATAACTACTTTAAAAGGCTAATCTAGCTTGTTAAGTTTGAGGTACCACCTTCAATCGAAGGAAACTAAATAAGCCAAATTAATGAATAGCTCCAATAGTTAAAAAACACATGATTGGATGGAACCTTAGATGTCTGTCTAAAGAATGGGAGCATCTCATTGCAGGACGTCTACAGAGACAATAACTTTGCGTCTTTTGGGTAACTAGTAAACAGATTTTGTATCCCTAGAATCCAATTTTTTACATATTTTAAATTGCTGAATTTTTATTGCTTCACACTCTGATCGGCCGGGTTTAGTTTAGGTCTCTGTGAGTTTTGTTTATTGGTCTGTTCAGTATCTGTTATTTAGTATGTGTTTTGAGTTCCAGTTAGATTCCTGCCTTGTGTTTTGAAACTTGTATCTATCTGTTTTCCCCTGCTGTCTCTCTGCCTGCCTGTCTGCTGTCTTTATTAGTATCACCTGTTTGTGCTCCCGCCCTCCTCGTTAGCCAGTGCTTAAATGTGTGTGACTTCTGTTCAGCTGTTGCTGGTTTGTTGTATGTTCATCCACTGCTGTGTGTCCTGCTTGCCTGCCTCTGCTACTTTGTTTGTTGGATTATCCTTTTGTTCTGTCTTTCCCTGGATCATTTGTTTATGGACTGTGTTTTTGCTGCTCTGTTGACAACCTTGGTTTGGACTCTGCTGTAAGTTTAGTTCCTCCTTGAGTTTAATAAATTCTAAGAGACTGTATCTGTCCTGCCTGCTTGTCCTGCATTTGGGTCCTAATACCTGTTCCTGCCTGCACACACGACAAACTGTGACAAAGGAAATATTTTAAACCAATATATAACTTATATATATTTAATATAACCTTCACTTTAGACCGTCTGCAAAAACAAATGGGAAGAGGACATTAACAAATTCCAGGTGCAACCTGTCAGAAGATCATCAGAAGGATTTAGTCAACATCCATTTGCCGACGACATGATGTTGTACAATTTAATACATCAGCTTCCCTGGTCGAAGGTTAGACTGTTGAAAATTAGACCAGAGTTGGGAGTAGGGTCTGTTTTGAAGTTTTGCTATTTGGCAGCCTTTCTTGACATTTGTAGAAAAAACAGAACCAAAGAATGAACCCCCATAGTACATTGTATCTTCATGTTATTGATTTTTCATTATTTTATTCATTTCACTTTGTGTTTTTTTTGTTTGTTTTTTTTTCAGGTAAATATATAAAGCGACTGGCTCTGATATTAGAGGCGCTGGTCGGGTAGCTGGGTGGGTAGATGTAAGGGAGCCGCCCTTGTGAAACGCGATTTAGTAATCAAAACAAACAGGGAATAGCTTGGGGCGATCAACTTCCCTAAAGGGAATTTTATATTCCCCATCAACTCTTATCACAAAAGGGTCGTTGCAGAGAGGAGACCATTTCAGCTGACTTCCAAAATTGTTGTGCAGTGTTGAGTCTGCCGCCGCAGCGGGAGGTGAAGGCCATGCTGTCTGTAATTTAGGGCTCAGCCGTGAAGGAACCCAGCTGCAGGTTACACTCCTAGGCGGCTCTGGAGGCAACAGATTGCTGAGCAGGTGTGTGTGTGTGTGTGAGACAGGGGGAGAAGGAGAAAGGGATGTGTGTTCAGTCTCTTATCGCCAGCTGAATAATCAAGAGTGATTTCTTTGTCTTAACATGTTGCTGCATTATCTTGACAAGACATATATTTCTCAGAGGTGAAAGCTTATGTGTCTTGTCTGGTAAGTGTCTGATATGGAGGAGGTTTAAGAAATGGGTTCATTCACAGCCCTCATATTGAGATGAAAAGGCCAGTTCTGCAGATTGATGAAATGTCTGGGAGAAACTGACCTATCGAGCTCACTACAGCATGCCAACACACTAAGATGATTAACATGGTAAACAGTACCTGCTAACATCCTCACTGTGAGCATGTTAGCATGCTAATGTTATAACATAGTGTCTGTAGATTCTTCAAGGATTACTACAGGGATTTAGTACAGCACTTCCATCAGGTTGGGGGACAAATGAACGTCAGAGCAACAGAGGCCCAGATATCCTGGGTTTATTATGTTCCTCCTGTTTGGATTAGAATCTTTCTGACAAAAAGGTCTGTGATAACCCTGATGACATAAGTTGGGGTTATTTTCTCTGACTTGACAGACAATTTTTTTTTTTTTTTACACATTTTTAAATATTAAACATTTATAATGAATCTCTTTAAAAAGTAGATCAAATCTACATACAGTTCTTCATGGTAGAAGGAAAAAACATACCGACATCATGTGTGTTTTGGTAATTTTCCATTTTTGTCTGTTAATCAGAAGTAATGATGGCAGTTGCTCTGGAGCCGGGCTGTGGTCACTTTGAATTAGTGGCTTTGTCTCATTAGCCGTCCTCACTACCCAACTCCTGTGTGGAGTATTGCTCACTAGACCTGAGTCACACTCACAGCGCTGTATCAGACACTCATGCGTGTATCAGACACTCATGCGTGTGCATGTGTGTCAGTCAGCCTGTCTGACAGCAGCAGCCTCAGGCCGCTCTGCCTCCTCTCCTACACATTTATAAGCAGAAACAAAGAGTTTCCAAAGTTCTTCAGAACGTGCATCCATTCATCCATCTATGCTCAGAAGAAGGTAATAACACACAGTCTTGTCACATCCATTTGGGGCATGAGTAACCCTGTGGGTAGACCTTTCTCACCTTGGGGGGGTTTGCTTCTTCCTGTTAATGGGGACAACCCTAGAACCTCAAGGTCCACCACACACAAACACACACACCCCATTAGTCACAGTTTGCTGCAGGACTCACCCCCCCTCCTCTCACTGAGTTGAGTCACAGCCCTAGTATGGCAAACTCACACAAGCTCATGAAAACAATCATTCTTTGTAGTTTTGACCTTCTCACTAATATTTAACTAGCTGTTTGTTACAGATGACCTTTGACCCTGCCCTCAGGCATTCCGTTCCAATACCTCACACTCGTGTTCGAAATTGCATACTGATGTACTACGTATTGAGTCTGTATGAACTGCAGTGTGTACTAAATTAATGATTAAGTGTGCCATTACCAGCAGACTGTTCCCACTGAAGTATACTCAGGCAATACGTCTTCTCTGCATCACATGACTCTACCGGTCTGAGCAACCGTTGATTGAAAATTCTTTCACAAATGTAATATATTCAATATTAATCAATCTTTCTACAGTATATATGTGAGCTCCTGGGTCCTGAGTAGCTCCTGTTTCACGTTCGCTTGCCATCATTCCTCATTATTTTATCCAACCATGCTTCTTAGCTCGTCGTCTGCTGCACATGATTCAGACATGAAATTCAGCATAAGTTCAAGCAGGAATCTTTATGCTTCATTCATTCACCTCTTTCGCTCTCTCATACACTCTGTCTTCCTGCCTTCTAGCAGCTGACCTTGGGCGTTCTCTCTTTTCCACTCAGATTTTGCCACGATCAGCGCAGCCAATCATGTAGTCACTATCAAACTTTAACTTTGTGTTCTCTCCTCTGCTGTCACTTCCGTACAAATCGCCGCAACCCTCTCCACACCACCTCCTGCTCATCAGATCCAGTGCATTTCCTTCATCTCTTCATCACCACCACCAGTGTCTAAACCCCATCGGGGGGTCTCTACATCACTACGGCTTCACCAACCCCTTTAAATACCACGTCATCGCGATGGGGTGAGACTTTTCACATCTTTCATATTCATTGTATTGCATGTCAAATGATTATCATTCACTCAGTCAAGTCTCTCCTTATTAAACTATGAGCAGTTCTAGTTAAACCAACCAGATTTTGCCATGATCTCAATCAGCCGATCATACTACTGCTGTCAAAGTTTAATTCTGGCAAACTTTAATTTCATTGTGAAATGACATTTACCTCTAGTTAATCGTATCCAGTGCCCGGGTTGAGTTCATCAGAGTCCACTCCTCATCACATCCAGATATTCAACATTCTCTTCATCCCATCATACAGTGCAGATCACAGAAACAAACGCACATTCTTTCTGTTGGGTGCGCACACACACTTTGCTTTTGTTTCTGTTAAATAAATGCTTGTGGATATACATGCTGTTTTTTGTTTTGTTTTTTATTTTGCAAAACAGTGATGTTATGACCCTGGGGTCATATTTTGTATGTATTTATCTCTTATCCTGTACTATCAGCTGTTCTCCTCCCTTAGTGTGTGCAGGTAATGGAGAACAGGTGGGCACACTGGATTGGTCCTGCAGAGCTGATTGCTACCTCCTGATTGGTCAACTGTATGACAGTAGCCATCTTAAACCCCACTGACAGGAACTCCCCTCTCTCTCTGCCATTCCCAACCCGAGCCTGTGTACTGTGTGTTATATCTGTGTTAGTTGTGAGTAGAGAACTGTTGTGACCATACGAGACTTTTTAAGTGAACCTGTGTAGTGAACACATTGAACTTTGAATAGCTTAGCTTTGGAATTCTGATTATTGTCGTTGACAACCTTGTTTTGTTGCTTTCGCCATTTTGTTTGTTACACAGATTGTCTTTGTTGGAGCTGTGTTTTGTCAGGTATTAGCAGTTTAGTAGGAGTTTTGAAGCCCTTTTTGTTTGCACCATCTTTCTTCTGTTTTTGATAATAGAAGTCTAGTTTAGAGCTTAATCTTTTATTTACTTTTGTTTTTGGGTTAGGAAAGTTTTAAGGTTCTTAGTGTTTTGGGCACGGCTCATCTCTGAAGCAAATAAAAACTGCTAAATTGTATTTCCTGTGTTCTGGCCTTGCTTGGGAATGGGAAGAGTGGGAAGCCACACATTTGTGACCTAACGGTCATAAATCGCCAACCTCCTCTATGTAGAACTCTAAATCCTGCTAGCTATTGATGGTGCATTCGGTTATAGTTGGTAATCTGAGTTCCAGTTTGATAGTTAAATATATTTTATGAGAATAAAGTAGAGAATTCTGGATTAAATCTACAGCCCTGGCTACTTAAAAGTAAATAAAATGGGGGGGGGGGGGGGGGGGGGGGGGACTGGATGTTAAAGGGTTAATAAAAGCGGTGAATAAATGTTAACTGAGTTAGTAAAGATTCTGTCTGTACTGTATCTAAATCACCATAAAGACAACTGACTGGATAAAGTGTGTGCTGCTAGAGAGAGATAGGAAGAGAATGAGAAGAAACTACAAGATAAAGACACGAGCTATGAATATCTCTTTCAGCCATTCTCTCTTTCTTAGTGTTATCCTTGAATTCAAAAGAATCCATCTCTCAAATATTTACTAACCTTGGTTTAATAGATGCATTGGAGCCTTTTCTGTCAGTGTGAAGATGTGCGCTGTTGAATCAATGAAACATTCTTCTATTGTATGTTGGAGTGAAACTTCCTGTCAGCACTGCGACAGTTTGAAACACATTTCTGAAGTGTTGTTTGACTTTGAGAAAGGAAAAGTCTCATTGTTAGATATGTTTTTTCATGCTATTGCTAATTTGATAATAGATGAGGTTTCAATGTGTGAAAGTCAGTTTTTGAATGTGTCATTTTCTCATTCTTCCCAATCATTGTTACATCCATATAAAAGCCTGATGCCTCTAAATGATTTACAAAAACTCAATAATATCTGTTTTTGTGTTTGTATATTGTTTGAGGTAGTGTACCTGATTGTTCAGCACTGTTCTGTGCTTTAAACAGTCATTTAAATAGCAGCTTTATGAAGCACTACAGCAACCCCATGTGCCTGCCGGGGGAACTGCAACACAACATGTGTTCTCTCAGGACAATGGGAGAAACTATGTGTTTGTGTGTGTGTTTGGACAATGTGGTCCCCTGGCTGACATTGAGAATGGTCCTCATTTTTTTTTTTTTTTTACATGACTGCTAGGGATCTGTGTCAGTAAACATGTCTGTTTGTTTAAGAGCTTTGTTTTGCCCTCATGCATGGGGAATTTGAGGGAGTTTGTTTTGCTTTTACACAAGCTAGCTTATTCCCCTTCAGTTTTATTCTAAAATCTTGACTGGGTGAGACCTGTTGTTTGCTGGTGGCTGACTTTGCCCTCTGCTGGCTGCCTCTGAGCTAACAATTACATTTTATTATTTCATCCATCTTTCAAATGTGTGGCACATGCACTAAATTGACCATGTAAGTTACCTCAGTTGTTACAGTTTGTCCAAGTGTTTTACACAATTAGATCCAATGACTATTTTCTTTTCAACAGCTGAAATTTAGAAAGGTTTGTTGAAAGTCAAATAGGGCAAGAGACAAGAGCAGTCAGATGATCTGACAAGTTCTAAACAAACCAGCAGTTTATCAAGCTAATCACAACCACAAACAAAATGTAAACACTTCTGAAGTATCGCTAATAATCTCTCACTGCAAAATGCCTAAAAATAACACACGTTTACTGTTAACTGGCAGATCCCTAGCAGTCAAGTGAATTATAACTCATATTTGTCAAGACCAAAGGCATGATGTTGTTATAGAGATGCAAAACCTAAAGCAAAGTGTGATGAGGAGACAGCTGTTGGCTCCTGTCTTCTAAAAAGAGTTAACAGTGGTTTCTTTTAACCACAACAGATACCCACGCGCTGGAATCAGAGCTTTTTATTGGCAACGTTGCAACAAAACACAGGTCGTCAACATTCAAGGATCATAATGCAGGTTGTCGTTTTTGTAGCAGCAGGAGATTTTTAGAAATAGTCGCTGAGGGCATAATCTTTCAAAACCTAAATGCGAGAACATAGTTCTGAACTGTTTGAATATATGCTGATAGAAAACAGCGGTTATCTTTAATTGTGTTGATCAAAATTATTGCTAGGGACAATTCAGTAGTCTCTGCTACCATCCCTACTAAATTCAGTTTCTGGATCAGCAGAGAAAAAGGAGGTCTTAAGAGACAGAAAATAGTGTGTTAATACATCCATTTCAGGTGCTACCACTTTCTGAGGGAAAGCCCTACGTACAATAATTGCAAAAAAGAAATCAAATCCCAAATAATTGTATTTAATGAGGTTAAGAAGTAAAATTGATTGTATTCAAACTACTAAATTCTACGCCGTTAATGCCAAAGTTTTGAGGATGTGTGTGTGCATAGGTGTCATTTACACTGGGGATACTGGGGACATGTCCCCACCACACTTTGAAATGGCGGATTTTGCCCCCATCTCTTTTTGAAAGCATTTGTTAAAACAATAGTTTGCACCAAGAAATACCTGTTTGATTGTCTGACTGCTTGTGCTTCCAGACCCACCTGAGTTATCTTTAGCGATGTTCTCACAGATCCTTTCAATGTGAGTGCAATATTACATCACAGGTAAGAATGAGGGCCAACATTATGGAAGTAAGCTGTAAGTTGTATGAAAGACAAAATCTCTGCTAAACTGTTTATTGAATTGTTGATCAGATGCTTTCCCCTGCTCTTTGAGGTGTCTCAGTTGGATACCTCTGTCACACCACACACTGGCCCACTTTCAGTGTGAATGCAGGTTTGTGTGCTTCCTCAGATGCATCCTCAGAATGCAATCCAGCTCTTTTTTCTTTTCCTGCCCCCCCCCCCCCCCCCCCCCCCC
>NC_060168.1:3161457-3166394 GCF_021292245.1 Micropterus dolomieu | reverse complement strand
TCTTTTTTTTTTTCCCCCCCCCCCCCCCCCCCCCGGCTCTCTCGGCCTGCAGCCAGGACTCACACTATTCACTTGTGTGTGAGAGAGAGCCTGAGCCTTTGGTTCTACGCCAGCTCCTGGCATTTTCTCTGTATCAGTGCTGGTGTGTGTATGTGTGTTATCTCCTCGCTAGCAGCATGAATGTTCCTCGAGCTGACACAGCGTGGTAATAGAGCTATTTCATCACACGCATATACACACCCGTACATGAGAGGACACATACGAGTTGAGTGACTTTTTTTTTTATTTTATTTTTTTCATCTTGCACCTGGAACCTAAAGTCTTTGGTGTGTTAATTATGTCATTGACGTTGCTGGGAGGTCACAGCTCTTGACAATGAATCAGACAAAAACATCAAAGCATTTATTTACACAGTTCCCTGTTTCTTCAGTTCTTTAAAAAAAAGCACAAGTTGTCATAGTATAAAAATAGTGTTCAGCCCCTTATTTTCTGGCTTTAATGAGGAGCTCAAATATGTTGATGTGTTTTTGGGAAATGGAGTGTGATGTTTTGCTGTATGGTCTCTCTTTTTGAATTACCTGCAGAATTCAACTGAATGTGTTTTTAGTGCTCACAGTGCCAACTGCTACAAGTGCTGACAAATGTCAACTTTGAGCTTTTAGGGCACCTGGGGGACTAAGTGGTCTACTGTAGCTATAACTTTCATTGGAATTTGATGCCAATGACTGCACCAGCCCCTCACCCACCACCATCTACCTCGGATACTCTGACGACACTGCCATTCTTATCTTCTCACAGACAAAAATTCTGTTCTGCACTATCACAACACTGTTGCACAATTCAAGCAGTGGTGTGAGCATAACCGACTTTATCTCAATGTCAGAATTATCAGCACCCCATCCTCATCAATAACGAAAGAGGTTGACATGGTTGACAGCTTCAAATATCTCGGACTCAAACAGCTTTGACCGGCATACAAAGGACATTCAAAGAGGAGCCATCAAAGGCTGTCATCTGTAAGGACATCTGTCTGAGGACTCTGTGTTGCCACACATCTCCCACGGCTCAAATCGACATGCATAACATTGCTGCCAAGATGTTAGGTCTCCCCACACCCAACCGTCGTTTCGTTACACCCTGCATCTACTATTCTTCCGTTTTATGATTTCTGTTTAATGTAAGGCCACATACGAGTGAGAATTATTATGTTTTTTCCCTTCTCTCTTTATTGAGTTATATCTTTTTTTGTGCATGTACAACACGTTCTCATCTTTAGTGCATCATTACCGAGGCTTTCAGACAGTGTGACAAAGCGTAATTATTTGACGCTAAAGGTTACCCTTCAGCGTTCGTTTGCTACTCCACGTTTGTAAAACTCTGCTCTGAACTGCCTGAAAACAGCTTGTTTGTTGTCCAGCCTTTACTTCTGCTTTGCTGTGATGTCAAAGCGAAATGTGCGTCATAACGTTCGCCTAGGGGCTACTCAGACACACCCTCACAAACACTGGTGGGAAAACACTAGCTACCCTTCAGGCAGTCAGTGGACATAAAGTTGTTCCTGTGATGTAGAGACAGAGCTCAGTTAAAACTTTATGGATGAAAGATACTTTTGTTACAGTTTAATAACTCACCACTCTGAAACTCTTGCTCCAGTCCATGTTGCTAAGCTGGTAAGGGGATATACAGCTGAACCAAAGCTGTTTACCCTCTCTGCTTCTGATAGCCTAGTAGTCCTTAACTAGATAATGCTATGTGCAACTCCCAACAAAGATCTTGTAGAGGTAAGAT
Organism: Micropterus dolomieu; assembly: GCF_021292245.1. Lineage (NCBI taxonomy): Eukaryota > Metazoa > Chordata > Actinopteri > Centrarchiformes > Centrarchidae > Micropterus > Micropterus dolomieu. The sequence continues at coordinate 3,164,606 of NC_060168.1, read as the reverse complement.
GCATCACTCCATAGCTAAAACGAAGCGTTTAACACACAGAGTGAAAAGAGGAGCTGCAGCTATTTAACCTGTTCTGGTACATCCCCTAAATAAAATGATGAACCTAAAAATGAGCATAATATGACCACTTTAAACTAACATTATTGTTGACTATTGACTATTGTTATAGCCTGTGACTGTCTGTACAGTCTGTAAATGATGTCAGTTATTATCTTTGTCCCACACTGATGCAAAAATAAATTTGCCAGTGATTATCTTACTGCATATTACTCCAGTAATGAAATAAATCCACATCATAACCATAAGTCAAGTACCTATTCAGAAAGGACTGACATACAGAGTTTAAATTCATCTGTCACAGCAATACTTTTGAATTGGAGGTCCAGTATTTTTCTGATCAGGCATCTGACACATCTGTATTATTTATATTAGTGATGCAGAAATTACACTACTTTTAAAATATGCTACTATTATCAATCTTCTAATTTGCTTCATGTGTCATTTTTTTCAGGACGACTGAATAACATATTGAATTATTAATGAGTGTTTGTGATTTATATAGGATAAATTAATTGGTATTAATCTAGTAATAAAGAATAATCTTTAGAATAATCATAAATAAATTTGTCATTAGATGAAATGACTAATCAAAAAAATTATCTTGAGATTCAATGATTTGAGAAATAATCGTTAGGTGCAGCCTACCGTAGAATTCATAAATTTATACTTAATGCTTTGCTGATACCAGCTGATACACATGCCAGGATGAATAGAGGGAGCACTGGCACTGATCCTGGTACATGTATGTACTGCTGTCTGCCTGTATGGCTGCTCATGGAGCCATACAGGCAGATCCCTTTATATATATTCCTATGTTTGTATTGCTTTTGTTTTTTTAACTATTGATTATTGTGTTTAATTATCAATTGCTATGTTTCCTTTAAAGTTTTGTGATGTTTTTCACTGTGATGATAGAGAGGGGGGTCAGCATGTATAAAGCGCTCTATGTAAAGCAGTATGAAATGGGATTGCCCTTTATGTGTTAGTTACAGCTCATGTGAAGTCATTTAAATACATGTTAAAGTAACTCTCCAACCTGAGCAGTGGCAGCCTATGTGGTAAAAGGTCCATATGCCTGCAGTGTTGGCACAGCTAGCTTTGCTCACACAAAGACTAATGCTAGTAGAGTTTAAGCCAGCTTTTATGTTGCTCAGCGCTAAAGTGGAAGCTCCCGGGCATTTTGTCTCCATCCTGCCATCCTCTCATCAGCAGTAGAAGCCCTCCATTTATGGGAAGCGGAGCTGAGAGGGAGTTCACTGTGCAGTTTGTACAGGGCAGCGGCTACACAGACAGATTACCTGCAAATCCCACCCAGGGGAAATGGAGAGCAACCACATCAGCAGACTGCACACCACACGCACACACACACACACACACACACACACACACACACACACCCTTGGAGTCTATAACCACACCAGGCCACACAGGGCCAAGCCACTTCATTGCTGATGCAGGAGGGGAGAGGGTGGTGCTGATGTAGTCTGACTGGCTAATGTGAAATATGAGTGGACTACCACGGGAGCAGAGAGTCAACATACGGTCAGAGAGGTGATGAAAAGTCTAATAATTTTTGAATCAAATGGCAAAGGTTCTAATATTAGGGCTGGACCATCTGCATGCTAAACCTGGCTGGGGCCAAAAACATGAGCTCTTCTTACTGAACCCAGAAAGAAATCTGAAAAAAAAAAGAGTTAAAGTTGCATGTTTAATATGAGAAGAAGTTGTTTGTAGTGACAAACGCACAGAGAATTATCACCATCTCTGCAGTTTTCCCAGTTTGATGAAGTGGTTTTTGTTTTACAGCTTGCAACACAATCAGAACAGCAAACCACACTCATAGCATTAACATTTATTAGCTCCAGCTGATATTCTATACCGTAAAACTTTGAATAATAGCCCAGGCTTTTATTTGCTAAAATCACTGTATGTTGATGAGGCTAGCTGCAGACGGGTAGAAGCTGGCGAGAGGTTTTGGTCCTGATGGACCACAGCCTCTTGCCAGAGGGGGGAGTCTGAAACAGTTTGTGACCAGGATGGGAGGCGTCAGCTGCAATCTTTCCTGCTCGCCTCAGAGTCCTGGAGTCGTGAAGGTCCTGAAGTGATGGGAGATTGCAGCCAATCACCTTCTCTACAGAGCGAACGATACGCTGCAGCCTGCCCTTGTGCCTGGTGGTGGCAGCAGCGTACCAGATGGTGATGGAGGAGGTGAGGATGGACTCAATGATGGCGGTGTAGAAGTGCACCATCATTGTCTTTGGCAGGCTGAACTTCTTCAGCTGCCACAGAAAATACATCCTCTGCTGGGCCTTTTTGATGGTGGAGGTGATGTTCAGCTCCCACTTGAGGTCCTGGGAGATGATGGTGCCCAGGAAGCAGAAGGAGTCCACAGTGGTGACTGGGGAGTCACTCAGGATGATGGGGGAGGGTGGGGCTGTGCTCTTTCTGAAGTCTGCGACCATCTCCACTGTCTTCTGAGCGTTGAGCTCCAGACTGTTCTGGCTGCACCAGGTCACCAGATGGTCGATCTCCCACCTGTAGGCGGACTCATCCCCACCAGAGATGAGCCCAATGAGGGTGGTGTCGTCCGCAAACTTCAGGAGCTTGACAGACTGGTGACTGGAGGTGCAGCTGTTGGTGTACAGGGAGAACAGCAGAAGGGAAAGAACGCAGCCCTGAGGGGAACTGGTGCTGATGGTCCTGGAGTGAGAGACTGTCCGTCAGGAACTCAGTGATCCACCTGCAGGTGGAGTCAGGCACGTTCAGCTGGGAGAGTCCTGCAGCACGGCCGGGATGATGGTGTTGAAAGCAGAGCTGAAATCCACAAACAGGATCCAGGCGTAGGTTCCTGGGGAGTCCAGGTGCTGGAGGATGTAGTGAAGGGCCATGTTTACTGCATCATCTACAGACCTGTTGGTTCTGTAGGCGAACTGCAGGGGGTCCAGGAGTGGGTCTGTGATGGATTTTAGGTGGGACAACACAAGGCGCTCAAAGGACTTCATAACTACAGAGGTCAGGGTGACGGGTCTGTAGTCGTTTAGTCCCGTGGTCCTTGGTTTTTTGGGGACAGGGATGATGGTGGAAGCTTT
>NC_060168.1:3147092-3161357 GCF_021292245.1 Micropterus dolomieu | reverse complement strand
TCGAAAAAGTCCATTAAGACTCTTCAGCTGATCCAGAATGCTGCAGCACGTGTTCTGACAGGAACCAGGAAAAGAGATCACATTTCTCCTGTTTTAGCTTCTTTGCATTGGCTTCCAGTAAAATCCAGAATAGAATTTAAAATCATTCTTCTTACCTACAAAGCTCTTAATGGTCAGGCACCATCTTATCTTAAAGAGCTCATAGTACCTTACTACCCCACCAGAGCACTGCGCTCCCAGAATGCAAGGTTACTTGTGGTTCCTAGAGTCTCCAAAAGTAGACTAGGAGCCAGAGCGTTCAGCTATCAAGCTCCTCTCCTGTGGAACCAGGTTCCAGTTTGGGTTCAGGAGGCAGACACCATCTCCACATTTAAGAGTAGGCTTAAGACTTTCCTCTTTGATAAAGCTTATAGTTAGGGCTGGCTAAGATCAAAAGACGAGTATGAGACAAGAGTTCAGAATTTCAGCTTTTATTTCCTGGTATTCACATCCTTTGTTTGAACCCACCCATTTTTCAAGTGAGCAAAACTATTGGAACATGTGACTGACAGATGTTTCTTGTTGCCCAGGTGTTGCCTTTTAGGTTGATTGTCCAAATATTAAATAGCTCTGCATGACTAGTCTAAGTTTTCATCCTTGGTTCAAACCTATAAAGACTGCATTTCCTGTTAAAGAGGATAAACCAACATGAAGACCAGAGAGCTGTCTGTGGGAGAAAAGCAAGCCGCTGTCAAGCTGAGCAAAGAAGGAAAATCGAGCAGAGCCATTGGACAAACATTGGGCAGAGCAAGCACAACAATTTGGAATGTCCTGAAAAAGACAGAAACTACTGGTGTACTGAGCAACAGACGTCCAACAGGTCGGCCAAGGAAAACAACAGTAGTTGATGACAGAAATATGGCGAGAGCTGTGAAGAAAACCTCCAAAACATCAGGAAGTGACATCAGCAACGACCTCCACAGTGAATTGAATGAAAGGCCAGTACCCACCCAGCCACAGCCTGTTCACCCTGCTGCCGTCTGCAAAGAGATACAGAAGTACCTGCTGTAGCACCACCGGACTGCAGAGCAGCTTCTTCCCCCAGGCTGAGAGACTGTAAAATTCAAATTCATCTGCTGCACTGCACCATGTAAAACTGTTTAATTTCTATGATTTGTTATTCAACTACTGTGTATAATTTTTCTATTTAACATTTGCGTTTTTTTGCTACTCTTGTGAGTAGCAAAAATGCTACAACTTCATCTCATTATACAACCCTGTGTTGTAAAATGATAAATCTATCTTGTACATGGGATAAAGCCAGTAACTTTTGCAACCGACACTCATTTTTGTTCTTGACACTCCACATCTATGAGGTCAGGCCAGTATTGGGCTGATATTGTGTAGTCTCACTTTCAGCACATTAGTGTGGGATGGGGGTGCTGAGGAGGCTGCTGAGTGAAACACAGTGGAAATAACACTTTACCAATTGTATCATCCCTATAGTTTATGTAAGAGATGATTTACATCAAAGTGCTTGTGAATGCATTATTGTGCTGTGTGAAAGCAATGGCACAGAAAATAAGCAAAACGCAGGGCTCTATTTTTGTGAACCCAGAGGTACAGTCATGCCTCTTCACAGCAGATATTTTGACTTGTCATAGAAGGAAAAGCACAGGTGAAACTAATCGTGTTAATGATGTCTTAGGGTGCATCCAAGTCGCTTTATTGCATCCACATTTCCCTCATTTCTTTCTTTGATTGGTTTGTTGGCATTGTCCAAGCACTCAAGCAGGCTTGATTTTCCCTAACATTGTCATTTGCAAACTCATGCATGAGATTGTCCTCAAAGGCACCATTCGGACATAATCACTATAGCTTTTCTTGAGTGAGATCTAGTACACCCTATCTTCATATTCCTAGTGGACAATACTGTTGCCAAACAAGTAAGCGAAACAATGCTGGAAGACTTTCCCTTATTGTTTCCGCACATGTCCAGCACCAGTCTACATTAACATTCAGATGACATCCAATCAATCAATTTATTACATGTCCCAAGTAGGCAAGCTGTGCTGCAGCAGGCATACAGAACACACAACAAAATATTATAGACAATATAACACAAACATACAGTATAAACAGGAACTTACAGCAGTAAACCTATGCGCCAGATTCCTTACACCAATGCACCAATGCAAGTTGTTTTAGCTCATCTGAAGCAGGCCATAAGTGACCCCTATTTCTACACAGGGCCTATAGATGGTATAAAGCACGTTGGCCCCAGGACTATAATACCATAAAATTTTGAGATATACATGACCATTGCCCAACATGACGTATCTGTCTTAGTCTGGCGAGGTCAGCACTACAGATAAACTACACGTACTACAATATATTACACAACTGATATTTTGCACTACAAATAAAAATATTGCACTGCAGAAATATTACACTGCTGATATCCAACGAAGGTTAAAGTCAAGGGCAACTGGACTTTAACCTTCGTTGGATAACTATGACCTGGATGACTGAGAATCTTCACAGACATCTACACTACTGATACGGTATCTTGCATTACTATTGCACTACAGATAAAATACATTCACTGCAAATAAGGTACCTCAGATCAGATATATTACATTTCAATTAATTTAAAAAAAAACAATATAGACATACTTGCCTCAAACTATTCATAACCCTAATCCTAACATCAACAAACAAAACCACTCAACAAAGTCCCCACCCTCTCCACCACCACCATCTCCACTCAACCACCCATCCATCTTACATCTTTCTGCTATCAGCATTTGTGGCTTGAATGGAGATAGGTACAGTATAATGGAGGTCATTTTTCTCTTTGGTATCAAGGTTGCCATACCAGCAGATGACAGAAAATGAAATGACAGATTTAGTGAAAGCTTTGTAGAACAGTGTCATTAGAAATCAGTCCAGTCAGTCTGGAAATTTAGCAAGTTTCCTTAACCAAAAAGGCGTTGCTGGCCCTTTATGCACAGCAATTAGAATCAAATCAAATCAATCACAGAGCCCACATATCTAGAGTTGGTAACCATGTCCACTGCCTGTCCCTTGGCAACACTGCTTTGTGGAGCTGGATAGAAACGTCTGAAGTCTAAATACTTTTCTTTTGGGAACATTTAGTTGTAAAAAATGATCACACCAAGAAACCACTTTCACGATTGCAGAGAAAGCTAACTATTACAAAGCTATCAGCAAACTTAATAATGTGTCTGGTGTCATAATGGCTGTGGCGGTCCTTTGTGAATAAAATATGCCGGAGAGGAGAAAGAACACACCGCTGAGGTGCAGGGCTGTAACCAGGGTTTAGAGTTTAGTGAAGTCCAGATTTTCAATTTTTTTAATAGAGCCTATTTACGGTAATTCATACAAAAATTACACATAAACACAACCAAAGTTAAACACTACAGTCACACAAACTAATGATCTATGATGAAATACATACAAAAGGGACTTGTTGGCAAAAAAATACTATTATTAAAGCTGAATTTTGCTCTCTTCTTCTGTGCATGTGCATGCGTGAAGTGAAGGCTTATACCCTGCAGTGGGCAAAGCACTGTTTGGTTGAAGATCACACTACGGACGTGGTCTTTCTCCCCACTACTTGGCTCACAAATATTGCATAAAATAAGAGAGACAGACACATAAGCTATGCTCCGGTAGTGCAAACAGGGAGATCTTGGTATACTAATCCTCACAACATGCAGTAGGCTAAATTTATTTGAAATGCAACCTACAACTATCATCACAGGACTATACTGTTAGAATGACATCTGCAGACTGCGTAATGGACACTATTGTTACTATATGACATTAAAATGCAGCAGGCTAGTGCTGAATGCTCTGGTTGATATTACAGCCTAATAATTAGGGATAGATTTTTTATGCAGTAGCATTTTAAGTAGCATTTGTCTGGAATGACTTTATTTTCACAATAATATATCCAGCTATTAAGAACATCAGTCAGTTCATCAATAGATGAAATCAGAATCAGAGAATTATGAATCAGAGCATTACTCCTCAAACAGATGCCAATCAAAACAACCCTGAAGAGTCAGGCAGTCATCTGCAGGCCAGTCCTTTACACGCGTATTTATCACCTTGCAACTCTTCAGTGCGGTGCGATATACAGGGATGAGATGCACACAGTTATGATAGGACGAGCCCAAAGGCGGAAGAGGGATGTGCCTTTGACCGTGCCATAGCACAGATCCAGAGTCTGTGACATACTGGTAAAAGTCTCTCAGTGTAGATGCCAGTGTCCAGTGGTTCATATCACCAAGAAAAATATTAGGGGTGTCAGGAGATATTGTCTGAAGCCTCTGTTACTTGGTAGATAAGTTAACAGGTAATACGTTCTTTTGCTTTCGGATGGATATACACAAGAGTGACAAATAACTGAGGAAAATCGCGGGGCAAATAGTTTGAAATTCATCTAAGTTGACCATATCAACGTCCGCCGGGGGATTGCAGCCTTTATCCCTTCAGGATAGAAGCTCTCAATTGTACTGCATCCGAGTATGATGGTTAGAAGTCGGCAAATTGTAGTCAACACTCTAGCACTCTGTGCTAAGTAAAACACCAGCCACAGCAGTAGCAGAACTATGACTTATATAATGAATCCCTGTATTTTCACGGAAACACAGTTAACAAATCAATTGCTGAAGGACACTTATTGCTTACAATACGATAAGCCAAGACGATAGGAACAGTAGTAAAATAACAAAAGCACTAAAAGACAACACAGAGCTGCACGGGCATGTACCTCCCTTGTGACTTATTGGGATTGTCCACACAAAGGATGGCAGCTTTTACTTGATAGGGTCTTACCTTTTACTATTAAAGGAATTAATTTGTAGAATATGCTAACACTACAGAACAACAAGGTACTGTAGAGGTGTTTACTGCACCTGCCCGAAATCACACGTTGGCTACAAACAAGTGAAATGATAATTAGTTAGTAATAGTAATGGTTTTACACACAGAATTTCGAGGACACAGATTTAAGCCTGTTTTGCACAACGCCATTCTTTTACTGTGAAGACAAAGATATAGAATAAAATATTTACAAATGCTACTAATAATGAATAAACGACAAACTCAATGCAAATGATGCTAAAAGTTCCAATCTGAGTGCACGCATTTTGGTTGACATTAGTGTTCATTTTATCAGCAATGTTTTAGAAGTACCTGTTTCTTTAGCTGCGGTTGAAAAGTCAAAAATATGTCCTTTCCTATACCCTTTTCCTTGACCTTGATGGAAACGTCATGAGGTCAAAGAAATGATGTGAAGGAGATAACGGACTTAGGAAAAGACAACGGCGGGGCTAAGAGAATCTGACTGCACTTATCTTGGATACATAAATATGTGACTGTCTAGGCCTGCTGTGGTGAAACTACAATGTTCCCAGGATGGGCTACAAAAGACGTGTCTTCTTACCATGTTGTTTTAATACAGGCCACCTAAATGTGTATAACACAGTGGAAAATATTACTTCATTAGCAGGGTTGGAAAAAGGCACCAGTCACCAAATAATCTAAATGGTTGCCACATTGAGAATTCTTGCTCACACTGCCAACCCATTATTATCAACACGAATCCCAATTATTGTATGTAAATAATACATTACATTTACTCAGGGGGCAAGGGTGTCAGCAACTGTACTGAAGTGCAATTAATTCATGCTCTTGCTTAAGGCTGAAAATACATTGGCCAAAAAGAACTCATGCAAACTGAGCAAATTACGTGACCCGACACATTTCAACAGTATCCCAACTTTGATCATTTGACAAGATTAGTAACATAAGTCGCATGTGGGTTTCAGTTGTTGACAGTTCAAAACATATGATATTCAGAGTTTCATATATGAACACAGCTGCTCAAAGTTGCAGCCAAGAGCAGATGATGACCGTTTTTAAGTTAAAATCACTTTTCTGGATATGTTGATGATCTGTCATCATGTTTTCTGTGCAGTATCAGTGCGCGGTTGTCATAAGAATGATTCATACAATCTACATTCAGTTAAAAATGTACAGGATAAAACTAAATAGGAATTAAAAAGGTGGACTACTTTTTTTTCCATGTATTTTTGACAAGTCTTATTCAGTTTGGTATGAATCTGATCACATTAGCTGATTACAAAAAAGAATGAAAGCTGAAAAATGAGGTGTAGGATATTTCTGAACAGAAACAATGAGACAGCTTAATGTGTAATGCCTTTCCATGCTGCCCCTTTCCCCCAACATCTCTGTTAGACAGAACCGAGGATGGAATTGTCTCTGAAGACACAACTGCACAGCCACTCACCTCACTCTGGATCCCTCTCCCAGTCAAACTCCCGCTCCTTCTGGCTGCTTCTCCTTTCCCCCTTTTCCCTACAGAGGTTTGCATGATTTTAGAGAGGTTGTGTGAGTGTGACCAAATAAAGTGACTAACATATTATGGAACAAAAGTGTGCTGATCATTTTCACCTGCTCTGAGCAGGCAGCGGCGGACTGCCCGAGACGTACTTATTCAGGAAGCTGCTGAACTGGCATGCCCACACCCTCACATAGAGCTTCTGCTCCCACTGAGCTCTGAGTGGGCCTACTGTATGTTTCGGCATGTATGATTCAAGACATTTACTGACTTCAGTTTGTTAGTCCTACGAGTTACCGTTTGGGTAGTATTCATAGAAGCAGCATCATCAGAAGCAGTAATTAGTAATATAATAATAATAATTAAGTAGTACTAGTAGTTGTTGTGGTATTTCTCTGGTGCTAATCACATAACATGACATCAGTCTGCATTCTGTCACGTCACTGTAAGCTTTCTGTCTGTAAAATCCAGCCCACTTCCCCGCATTCATTCTGTCTGTCAAATGAGCCAACAGTCATTTAACCATGAAGGAAAACTAATAACCCAGATAATCCTGTGAAAAAAGAGAACAGATTTTGTTTATCTCTTCTTGGCGGGGTGTTTGGGAGTGATGTCCTGCTTTCCCTTTGTGCATTCTTTGTTCTATTGTTTGCCTGCGTGTTTATCAGATTGCATTGTGGGATGGGTGACAGGAAGACAAAGATAAATGGGATGTTTTGATCGCTGTTTGTCGTGCTAATGTGTTTTAGTCACTCAAATAGTCTCTGTGGAAATGGAGTTAATGAGCACTCTTGTGTATAGGAGGTGGATTAAAGTTATTACGTTGTGTTGGGATGAATAATGCCTGTTTGTTCAGGACTGCAGTGCTCTTAAAACATATCCACCCTCACTCCCAGGACAGCAGCGACTGTCACTCTGCTTATTGTGGCTTTGCCTTTGTTGTGAAGGTGGTTGGTGTGACTCACACACACACACAGACACACAGACACACACACACACACACAGAAACACCTGCACATACACGAGTGAAATAACAACTGCAAAGAGCCTGCATTAAGTTTGGAGCACCAATTATCATCCCCACCATCTGGATGAGTGGGACATGAAACGGCTCACAGTCACTGAGAATAGCGGTGAAAAATAACAGGTGATTTGCAGCGCTCATGTCTAATTTCTTGGTATTGGACCCCTGTTAGAAGTTTTGCTCCGGTACGGTCCATTATCCCTAGGCCAAAGCATCATTATACTCCTCAGATCTGAGAGCTCAGAGATTTCACAAATTTCTCTCGCTCTGATGATAAGAAATGTTCTCTCTGATCAGAGCAGAGCATCACCTCGGAGCACAGTTTTGATGTCAGTCTATTCCGTTAATCTGCCGTGGCTTCATATTGAATTTCACCTACACTGCCTCTTTGGTCTGCTTAATGAGCTGGTTTCATTATTCAGATCTTTTCATCCCACCAGTCTAATGATGCCAAAGTTGATCAATTAACACACTTTAAAAGAAGATTTTGAAGACATGCAGAGGCAGAAACGCTGAGAAGAATGATTGATTCAAGTGATCTGTCAGCTGTGACAGGAACACAGCAGCACTGAAGAAACTGTCATATTGCACCGTGAGCGATTGCTCAAGGCTGTCAGGTTTGGTGTTCAGGCCAAACCACAGCAGTTACCAAGCTTCCCTCAGGACCAAAACACACGAAGTGTAACTGAAAAGAAAGTGAATAAAAAGTTAACTAGTAACGGCTACGCCAACAACATCTTTCAAAGGTATAATGGAAATTCAGAATGTATGTTTTTGTTGTTGTTAGAGGTTAGATGTTAAAGGACGAATGTATGATGTCTTCTGCTGGTCTGGGATGATTTACAGAAGACCGGGTGAAGGGGATACTCAGTGTGGGGGTTTCCTCTAAAGATGTGTTTTCACCCGACCTTATTAGGGGCCCACAGACAGTACATAGATTCGACATGAGAGAGGTGTGCACTGGATTTAATATGAAGGGATAGGAGAAGGAAGAGAGGATGAAGGGATGTGGGTATGGATGAACAGAGACAGCGATGAGGTGGGAAGGTGAATGGATAGAGGGAAAGAAGAGGGAGGGTTGGTCGAGCATTCTGAGACAAATGGAACAGGCAAACTGTTCAGGGGTAAAAAGGTGAGATGGATACACAAGCAGAGAGGGGTCTGTTTTTATTTTTGGCCTCATCCAGAATCTCTAGGGCCTGCTTTCTCTGTTTAGCTGCATGTCTCAGCCTTGCCCTCTTCTCCCCCTTAGCCGCCTTTTTTCGCGATCCTGAGCACTACTGGAAACTTTGCAGGCAAGGTTGCAAAGTCTCTTTTCAAGCAGACTGCTGCTGCGGCCGTTCTTGCACAGTGTGCGAGCCACCTCCCCATATCTTTCAACATCTCATCTGAAGAACTCAACAGCTGTCTTCTCCCTGGATTGAGAAAGAGTTCAGTATGCTGCGTGCCTGTAGTATATTGGAATACAATATGACATAATTTACCCATCATAGATGCACGGAACATGGAATGACTAACAAACCAGGCGACGAACACATTATTCAAATACCAGTAGCCTACCTTATTATGCATCATCTGTCTAGACCCCAAATATAAGACGACACCTCTTATTTTGAGGGGGAAAAAATAGTTTTGTATTCGGACCAGAACTGTATTAATAAATTAAAATCAGTATTTTGCTGGCCATGATTGTTTAAAACACATAAAGTGCCTTTTCAATTTATCAGCATCATATTCAACATGTAAAATGGATTTCAGGCTTATTTCTGTAAAAGCTAGCAGAAAGGAGCTAGCTCCAGCTCACATTAGCTTACATGTTGGGGGAGACCGGGGGCAATTGTAACACACTCAATTCCTCCAATCAGAAACAAGCTAGAGTGATGACACTCAATCTGTACATGCTCAGTAGGATTCTCTCTCTGTCTGTGGAAAAGAAGCGGAAAATTTTCAACTTTAGCAGAAGTTGTTAACGACAAACTGATTTTGAGGTATGAAAGTTACTTTTTGGATGTATAGTATTTTTCTTCTGCTGTCTAAAGTTTAGATGACTGTGTTAGAACAGAGAACTTAGCAGAGGTTTACAGTCTTTACAGTAAACTATACCTAGATTCAGGCCGAGGAAGATGGATAGGGGACTTCAGCCATCTTAAACATTACTGTTTAAGAGTGCTGCCAGTGAAGTTGCACAGTGAAAGTCTCACTGATGAACGTGAACATATGAAAATAAGGGAACGTATAATAGGTCCCCTTTAATTCACCATGATAGAAATATTCTTTCTCTACACGCAGTTTTCCCTAGCTGTGTATAAAAAGTAAATCAGTTAGTTTAATTATACATTTCAAACTCAGTTCCTTTGTTCCCTGTTTCATGAGATCAGTACTGTGAACTTCCAGGCCACAAGTGAGTATTAGGTTAATGTTACATCCGTCCTGAGCAGTGTTGAGCAAATCACTCAGAAATTGTACCAGTTACTTTTTACTTATTATGCCTTCAAAAAATACTAATGTTACTTTACTTATTACTGGGAATTAAAAGCAACTAGTTATGTTACTCGTTAGGTTACTATCTTTCTCCCAACCAGTGTATTCATCACTGGCAAAAGTGGCCGGAGTTTCTTTCAACAGGTTTGTCAGTGCTGTTTTAACAGATGCTTCAGTTAATTAGATGTAAAATTGTTCGCTGATGAAAGCTTTTGAAAGTTTACAACAGATGACAATGTTCTTTGCATCTTAGACTGTGAAACAATAATGGCAGTACTTACAGCTGCCGAAAGAACACCTCTCTTCATCGTTCTCCATTCTTCCTTTAGCTTCATGGCTAACAAGTGACTTGAACAACATAAGGTCCGGTTCAGCTGTCCTGCTGTGCAGTCGTGCATTCACGTCAAGGATGGTGTGTTCAGTAACGCAATATTCATATCCAAGTATACTTAGATTAGTAACTGTAATAATATTACTGTTTTGGAAAAAGTAATCTGTTACACTACTAGTTACTGGGAAAAGTAATAATATTACAGTAACAGTACCGCCTTACTGCCCAAAACTGGTCTTGAGAGCCGCAACAGGCCATGGGTTGGATACAAAATAATACAACATTTATTTCCAAAGTTATCAAAAAAGAGAACAAACAAAAACCTGGGTCTTGTGTCAGGGAATGAGAGAGTGTGGGTAGAGTAAGGAGCCACTTCTTCACACACAGGTGCCCTCAGTCAGTCATCAGTGAGCTTCACCTAGAACATAAAGACAAGAGCAGACACAGAATGACAAGTAGCACCCCCTTCCCTTAAGATGACAGCCATACTTGTGTCCCTGGATTTCTTTGGTGAAGTTCTAGGACACGAGGTCATGAGTCGTTGATTACTGTTATACATTTGAGGTAGGTACACAAGAGGGTTGTGATGTTTAAAAATTGGGTGTCGAGCCAACTTAAGCCCCGAAACCGGGCCCGCCAAGAAAATTGCTAGGGCTTTTTTTTTGTATGTAGTAGACACGTGACTGACTAGGACCATTTCTACACTAGGCAACTGACATGGTACTGAAGCTATCAGCCTACAGGCTTAGCAGCTCCCTGCTTTTCCTGAGAGCATGACAGTTATCTATCCATTGCTCGAGCAAGCATCATTTGTAGAAAGAAATTCAAGAACCAGTATTATTGCTGCCAGTTTTAAAGCGAAGAGCTAGCATAGCTTTTAGTCTCATGAGATTTGCATTAGCATTCATTTAGTCGACGCTTTTATCCAAAGCAACTTACAATTGCTATTATTGCAACTAGGGATTAAATGTCTTGCTCAAGGACTGCACCATCACCATCCTGTGGCTAAAAACTACTTTAAGAGCCAAGACATACTCATCAGCAAGCACAGCAGCCTCCTCCACCTTAGACATGCTCTGCTCACTTAGATAGGTGGCTACCACCTCAGGGACCCAATTTCTGAACTCCTCCAGAAAAATCATCTGTTGAAGTTGATTTTTGGTCTCAACTTTTTGAGATGTGCACCACCTATTAAACAGGATGTTCATATCTAAGGGAAAATTCCACAAATATCTGCTCCTCAACATTATGACAACCTCTATCAAGCTGCCTGTAGGCCTTTGGGACCAACTCATGGCACCCAAGATGACCCCTTTAACAATCGTCAGGGCTTTGGGTGAGCATTATAGGCCTCCTGAGCTTCAGGTACACACTGCAACAACAATGTCCAGACATCTTTAGGCCACTCAAAATGCAACTTTACCTGCTCTGTCTTGCTGCCAAGTCTGGCTCTTCATCAGACTAGCCCGACTCCTGTGGCAGTTCTCCCTTCTTAACAAGTACAGTGTCTGTCTTAGCTCTAAGTTCATCTTTCATAGGAAAAGTTGGTATGGTAATGCTTTGCAGCGGACAGTAGCTTTGGTACAAAAGGTGGAATGAAAAAGCAGCTCTGCCGTAGGAGCTTTACAAAACCCCTGCAAATCAAACTCTATAGTGACAACAAAACTTAGAAAGCACTAGGCTGCAGCAGTTACTCCACAAGTATTTCAGACCACACAGTATAGACATAGCATTATAAATACTGCCACCCTTACATGAAACGATAAAGATAAAATACAAAATTTAAATAAATAAAGTAAGTACCCTTTAAAAATGTATGAAGTGATCCAATTTAAACATGCAATATAAAAAGAACATACAAAGAACCAGACTGGATTATTTACCAGATTTAAAAAAAAAAAAAAAAGAGAGAGAAAAGAATCAAAGGCATCATTAATATCATATTGAATCACTAGCCTAACCAAAATCCCTCAGAGGCCTACTTTCTTCACAGTAGCAGAAGAGGGTGATGGAGCCGCAGGGATTGAAGTGTGTAGTGAATATTTCTAGTGTGTGTGGAATGTGATGCAGGGCAATGTTGTCGTCAATGGTAATGAGTAAAGATTACTACCGTAATCTCCGTCCCTCCCCACCCACCCCGCCCCACTGCTATCCCTTCAAAACATAGTCGGACTTGCAACCAGCAACATTGCTCAAAAAGTTTCCCTGCGTATCATCAGCTTTAGTCTCTGTCCTGGCCCAGCAGAAGGGGGCAAGACGATGGGGTGGAGCTGCAGGACTGATCCAGGAACCCCCCCAGTGGGGTGAAAACCGAGCTGGAGCTTCTTCCCCGCCTGTAGGGCCACCACCGCCAGAGTCAGACAGATGGAGGAGAAATGTGAAGTGGGACACAGGAAGAGCTTCACTCCTCCTTGATGTCTTGATGCATGAAAAAAACAATTAAATTAGCAAAACGAATGACGCTAAGAAGGACTTTATAAATAAACATTATCTACCGAGAGAAAACCTTTCACCTAAAATAAAATTGGAGTGGATTTTCAGGCATAACTGCATGTTGGCTATGGCTTCCCATTTGTCTGGACAGTGAGCTATCATCATCAGCTGGAATAGATTTTCATTTTATTTACTGTGAAGGTAAAACAGAGAAAAAGAAGCCCTTTACAGTGGCGAATTATCACTGTAAATCTAGGGAATGGACTGTTTTTGCAACTCAAAAGATGGATTTATGTTGATGTTCTCTGCTTTATTTTATTCTCGGGGACTCCCTGTCGTCTATCACTTTGAAGACAGTCGTTTTGGAAAGGGAAGGAAATATCAATATGCTGCAGACACGTAGCACAGCACTGATGAGTCAGCAGAGACGGTCCTGCTTCACTCTGAGGATATGCAGTCAAAAAGAAGAGAAAGTGAATAAAGAGAAGCTGGGGAAGGGAAAACTGAGAATACAGAGAGGAGAATGGGAGAGAACAAATAAAAGGGAAGCAGTCGAGGAGATACAGAAATTTGAGTCAAAGTGCAAAGAGCAATTGTGTCTGCCTTTCAAATCCATAGAGGTAGAGAAAACAGCAGGTTGACCTTTTGGCTGATGGACAAATATAAGAAAGAACCATATTCATTAGATTTGCAGGAGACATTGTGATAGACCCAGTGCTTGAAGTTGGCAGGTACTCACCGGTATGTAGTACCGGCACTTCTACACTTTACTCTTTAGTGTGCTGTGACTTTTTCTTGCGTAGGTTGCTGTGTTGCAGCAAACCCTCGAAATCTTGAACTCATTATGCACAAATGATTGTGATTGTTGACAAGTTAGCACTTAGCATTAACAAATTAGAGACTAAACACCATGTAGCCCAATTTTCTAGTGCAAGGATTTAATGAATGAAAACAACCCACAAAAATTGCACACAACACTGCTGCATTGTCCAACTGAAAGTAATATCATACTAGTGTTAAGCTACTAGTATATTAATCTCTTCCTAAGAGAGTTTCATTCAAACCAAACCTTCCTTTCTCCAGTCACTCAGACTATTGCTTTGCCCTCACTCACTAGATTGATGCCCTGTAAGGTACACTGACCTTTTAGGGGGCTTTCACACCTACCTCGTTTGGTCCGGACTTTCTGACTTTTCAGTTCGGTCCGAACCAAAATTACAGGTGTGAAACCTCCCACGGACCACGGTCCGGACCAAACAGACGAAATTTGGTCCGAGGAAAAGAGGTAGTCTCGGTCCGGATGAACCATGGTTCGGTTCGTTTCTGGTGTGAAAGCATTTTTTGGATGGTTCGGACTTTTTAGACTACTTACAGGAAGTTTGGCGGTTGCAGTGTAAAGCGGAAACAAAGAAATGCACGGAGAAATAAGGACACAATTATAAATCTGCGGTGACAGAAGCACACCCTCCTCAAACGGAGGTGCAGAAGGATCGCTTGCTGTCTTCTCGTTCGCACAACGAGGACGTTTAATTGTGAATTTAAACTAGCCGTCAGTATAGTTGGTGCTGCGGGTAATAATGCCATGATAATAATAAAGTGGCAAATATGCATATGTTCATTTTT
>NC_060168.1:3122024-3147072 GCF_021292245.1 Micropterus dolomieu | reverse complement strand
CGTTTCTGGTGTGAAAGCATTTTTTGGATGGTTCGGACTTTTTAGACTACTTACAGGAAGTTTGGCGGTTGCAGTGTAAAGCGGAAACAAAGAAATGCCCTGAAATAAGGACACAATTATAAATCTGCGGTGACAGAAGCACACGGCCACATACATCTTTGGTCCCTCCTCAAACGGAGGTGCAGAAGGATCGCTTGCTGTCTTCTCGTTCGCACAACGAGGACGTTTAATTGTGAATTTGAACTAGCCGTCAGTAGTTGGTGCTGCGGGTAGTAATGCCATACTGATAATAAAGTGGCAAATATGCACATGTTCATTTTTTATTCATTCATTCTGGTCCCGCTGAACTGTTTAATAAACCAATCAATGTCAAGTACAGGGAGACGCAGCCCACATAGATGATGACGACAGGACGCAGGTCTGTCACGTAAAGTCCTTTAGTGCGGTCGCAGAATTGCAGTGTGAAACCAAAACTAACCCAATGTATCAAAATGTATCAGAACATGAACTTTGGTTCGGACCTTGGTCCAGACTTTCAGGTGTGAAAGCCCCCTTACACTTAAATTTTCTTCATTTGACCTTAAAGTTTCTGGCCTGGTTCATGTGGGACACCTGCGGTTACCATGGTAACAGCAAGTGTGGTTTAATGCTACAGCAAACACTGGTTGACCAGCTGCTGTTTGACCATGTTGTTTTTAATAAAGAAGTTACTGATAATTACAGCCTCCGTCAGATGTCATGCTGCCCACGGCGCCAGTAGTTTTCCACACAACAGCAGGACACAGATGCTGGAGTTGGAGGTGTGCTGCCTGTTGCTGCAGCGCTTCATCTAAAAGCTCACTATGAATAAATTAATGAATATTTGTAAGTGTATAACTGTCATACACCCAAAGGTGTCCAGCCCACATGGGCTTACAAGACATACAAACAAATGCAAAGCAAGCAAATACCCATATATCAGATATAAACTTAACAAATTAAACATACAATGCTGTCATAGGTTGATAAACATTTAAAAAAAACTGACATGTGACTACTCCATCTTGTTAAATTACTCCTTTGTAAAAGGAAAAGTGTCAACCTCTGCGACCAACACATTTTTTTTACAGTTTTTACTGTGACTGCTGTACAATAAAAGAAAATAAATGATATTAAAGTTGTTGCTTTTGTGCGAGACTAATGAAAAGTGAATTCATTTCACAGTTATTACATTGTTAATTGCACGCTAATATGCCTTTAATGGTGCCCCATAATATATCTGCAGGAAGTTAATAAGCTTGATCAATACCAATGAATCAGTTACTTGTGGAGCAGGTCATCATCACCAGTGGTTTCATTTAAAACTCAGTGAAGCTTGGTTTCTACACAGGAAATGTCATATGAGGTTCTATTATAATACACTCAATTAGACATGACAAGGAGTCCATTTCCCTACAAAACAATTAATCTTTTAAAACTGAATTATGTATGAGAATTGTTGCATATTTAAGGTGTTACTGCAATGAATATTCAGGACATGTTCTTTGCTCATTACACATGGCTGCACATTTCTGAGGAATAAAGACAACCAGCTGAGCTGCAGGCTTGTCATTTTCATTCATACTGCTCATGTCAACAAGTTGCATTAACACAGGAGAATTGTGGGAGGCTGAGTCATTTCCAATGTGAGATTAAAAAAAACCTTAAGGTTCTGTAATACCATATCATATGAATCATTTTTGTGACTATACAAGATTCAACTATCTCAGAGTAAGTGGGAGTGTAGCAGATGCCACATTGCAGTATTTTTATCAAATTAGAGAACTAGAAATCAGTTTTTATTCTTACTGAAGGAAACACAACAATCCAAAGAAGGTTAAAGTCAAGGGCAACTGGACTTGGTTGAAGACACTAGAAGATGTTTCATCTCTCATCCAACAGACTTCTTCAGTTCTGACTGACTGGTAGGGAAACTCAGCTATTTGACCTCTGTGGGATCGTTTGACAAGATCATCGATACCGATTGCTTTTCTTGTGTTTGGATGTGCTGTCTTTAGGGTGGACCAGTATCTTTCTTAGTGTGTTATTGCCTTTGTGGTGGGGATGCAGGTGAACAAGGAAGTCACGTCATAGGATACCATGGTTTTATCTGGGTCCAGTTTCAGTCCTCAAACCTTGTTTACAAAGTCAATGGAGTTTTGGATGTGGTGGGGCAAGTTACAAACCAAAGGGGCTAGGATGGTAGAAATGTGTTTGGGAATGTTGTAGGTGACCGAGTTGATGCTGCTGATAATCGGCCTGAGTGGGGCTCCTTCTTTGTGTATCTTGGGTAGTCCGTATATACATGGGATGGCTTCTCCAGGATACACAGTAATACTGTTCACGGGTGATGGTGTTTTCTTTCTGTAGCTGTTGTAGACATTCTATGGCCTTTTCCTTGTAACCGCTGGTTGGGTCTCGCCTCTGTGTCTCACATGTGTTTGTGTCCATTAGTAGTGTGTTGACCTTGTTCTGGTAGTCTGCTGTGTTTAGGACCACTGTGCATCTTCCTTTGTCAGCAGGTAGTATAGTGATGTTTTGATCCTTGCTCAGTGATTCACAGAGTTGAGACAGAGCAGCCATCAGAGAGAAAACTAGAAAATATTTCTAATATTTCTCCATCAAATATGAACCTGTTTCAGCAAAATCAGTGAAAAAAGTTGTGTTTTTATACAGTAATCAGTGGGGCTCGGGCCCAAGAAACACTCTGCTTCAGCAACATTATATTGAGAAATCTTTTCATTGGGCGCTAAATTAATAAAACAAGTGCAGAATGAGTCATCAACATCTTAAAATGGTTTTCTAAATGACTAACTCTTAAATATAATCAAGAATACTTATTATTAAAATTGTCAAATGTCGTTATTCTATGTTTCTCTAAAAATCCACTGAGCAGACTACTCATCATTGATACTTCTCTTGTCCTGATTTGCTTGTTTGGCATTGAAGTAATCCAAAAGTAACTAAAAGTAACTAGATTACATTACTTTTTTATTTTTTTATTTTGTGGATAACGTTACCGTAATAATCCTCCCAACCCTGCTCGTGAAGGTAATTGATGCTAATTCCCTTTTCATTTTGAAAGCCTCACCTGTTGCTAAGCTCCACAAAATCCCAAATAAGTGCTGCACACAAATAACCCTTTTCTTCCTTTCTTTTGTGGTGAAATTTTATGGTGAAAATCAGCCAAGTGTTCATTATTCCTCTGTAATAAATGAACTGTTCAACACTTCACATAGGTTGTGTTTGCTTTCTCAACACTCTCAACACAACTTAACAGTAATTAGCATAATGACGGTCAATCACACATCAAAGGTGACGCCTAGGGAACAGCAGTGTTTCATGTTTGAGCCTTTTTCCCTGTGTGTGATGATACACTGCCCAACTATTTTAAAGCCCAGTGTCTGAACCAGGACATGAAAATATAATACTTTGCACTAATCAGTATTTTTATTAACACACATTATGTGTAATGTTAGAGGTGACAGTGACAAACCCACTGAGAATGATCACCAGCTTTACAGTTCCCCTCAGCGATATGAAGTCTTTAATAATCTATTAGTATTAGAGTAAAAATATTAAAATTAGTATTAAAATGATTGTAAGGTTAATGTAACGTTACTTAGGCCCCACCCACACTACTGCGTTTTGGTTTTAAAATGGAGACCTTTTGCTACGTTTGCATCTCCTGTCCAGACTAAAACAGAGATGTTTGAAAACGCTTCCGACCCCGTTTTCGTTGCACAGACGCTCACGTTTGGCTCTCTGATTGGGTCTCAGAAATCACGCAAAGCAGAAACACGATGCTACTGACAGAGTTTGAGTTGGTATTTTTATTAAAATATTTGCTCCATCTGTCAGTCTGAGAATATGTAGACAGAGCAGAATGAGGTGTAAACAAACAATAATGAGTAGGATAAGTGAATATTACAAATATTAATGCTTGATGCTGTACTGGTTGATGATCCAGCATCTCCTCTTCTGTCAAACTTAAACACAGCACCTGTAATTTATAAATAGCTGTACTATTATTGATACTATTATTAATTTTAATAAATAATAATTCCTTTAATACATTTTCAAATTCAAAATACTATTTCTAATCTGGCTTTGCTTAATACTTGATGGTTTACTTTACTGAAAGATGTGTATCCATATTGTCCAGTATTCCCAGTGAATCAACATTTTAAATTTAGTTTTCGTTGTTAATCCATTGCCTTCCATCTCTCATGCTAATCCTTGTCTATTATATTAAAAAAAAGATTTTCAGCTATATTGTCTGGACTGTTCCCCACAGAGGTTGCTGCTGGAGTTTCATTCCATGCATGAGCATATGAATGCATATTCGCATGACTTGATTATCTCTTCCGAGCTGCAGTTTATAAACACCATTGCCTGGTGGTGTTTAAGATTCAACATTCAATACTTTATTGCCATGTTGCCAAGTTGCTAGGAATTTGGTGCAGCGTTTGGATTCGATGGATTTTCCCTGAGGGGAGAGTCCCCAGTAAGGGGTCTCTGAATAGAAGTCACATTGATGAGTGAGTTTACAGTTGATGATTTTTGAGGTGATGCTAACCTGTCCAGCTGCTTCTTCTGTTGAGCTGTGGAGTAAAAAGTAAAAGTACACTTTCTATGGAAGCTCTGTAGAATTGCAGCAGCTCCTCTCCAGAAACACCAAATGTTTTGAGTTGTCGCAAATAATCTCTAGTGGTTTTTTTTGGTGATACAGAGCAGGTTGGTTTCCCATTTCAGAATGGAGGAGATTGTTGTACCCAGAAACTTAAAGTGTCTACTCTTTCCACATCTATACCATTTATGGTCAGTGGCAGCAGAGCCTTTATGTTTCTGCGAAAGTTCACTACCAACTCTTTCATTTTAGAAATGTTCAGTTCAGGGCTATGGAGACGACACTAATCCACCAGAGACAGACGTCATTGCAGTAGTCTGATTCATTGTCTGATGAAATCAGACCAACTACTGTTGTGTTTTTAGCAAACGTATGCAATTTAACAGATTTACAAGTTGAGATGCAGTCATCAGTACAGAGAAGAGGTGAGAGTACACAACCCTGTGGGCGCCAGTGTTTATGTGCCACTTTTGTAAGAGCCTATTGTTGAAACCACTTGAGTTTTATGGTACAGAAAATAAAAACTCAAATGGCACAGAGAATGGCTAATGCCTAGTTGCCTTCACTTGTCAAAGTGTTTTGTTGGTAAGATAGTAATGAAAGCGGAGCTGTAGTCTACAAGTAAAACCAGTGCGTAGCTGGCTGTGGCCTCTAGGTGCTGCAGAATGGAATGGAGACACAAATTTAATAAATAGTTGTATTTAAATTAGGGTTGGGCCGATAGCTGACAGACATCACGACGTTGAGCAGGCATCGTGATTGCCATCGTCCATCCCGACTTGCTTGAGAGCGTATAGGGCCACCTGGCTCTGCTAGCAGCACCAGTACAGAAGAGAAGGCAGGCGAGAAATAAGAACAGATGAGCCCCCTGAGTAATGCAGTTTATTTTGGACCATTATGAATCACCCAGAGAACATAGAGAGGGCAGGAAAGAGTACCAGCAGCTTGTGAGATGTACAAAAAAAGTCAATGTACACCAAAGAGTAAAATGTAGATGTGCTGGTACTGTGTACCGGTGAGTACTGGCCCACTTCAAGCACTCATAATGGCAGAGTTTAGGTATAATGACTGACAGAGAAGACTGAGACCACTAACAGCACTGTGTGTGTGTGTGTGTGTGTGTGTGTGTGTGTGTGTGTGTGTGTGTTTTATGTGAAGCCATAAAGCGAGAGTGAGATCAGTCAAGATATTTACTGAAATAAAATGAGGCCATCTTTGTGCTCTGTTCCCAGAAAGTGAAAGAGAAAACAGCCCTGCAGGCCTAACATTTGATTTAGATGACTTTATGGCCACATATAACCTGATCAGTTTGCTCCATCACTCTGCCCTCTCAGCTTTATGAAACCTACATCACCCCTCTTACTTCTCTTCATTCATCTTCCATTTGTTCTCAGTCGCTTTATGTCATTGGGATTCTCACTTTATTTCAGGGGAAAGTCAACCATTTCTCTAAGAGAGGAGCGTGAGAGGGTGTGTGTGTGTCTGTGCCTGTATGTGTGTGTATCACTGACATGGAAATGACTGTCCAGCCTAAAGTGGACGGCTTGGTTGAAACCAGCTCATGTCCAGTCTGGCTGGCTGTATGTCAGCCTTCTATACTTATCATTACACATGCAACAAGTAATGGGTACCATTTGGATTTTCTCTGAAAAGAACAATGCTACACTAATATGTAAAGTGGTACTTGTGCCCAGAACATGCCCAAATCTGAACATTTTTAGATGCCTTTCATGACACTGTACATAGACCTGTACTCACTCACTGCCTCAGTAAGCTTAAACTAAGTACTAGTGAGATCATGTGAGAGTGTCTGACACCTTGGACTTTAGGGGGATGTGCAACACTAATTCTAAATGTATGAATCAGATAATCTAATCAAGCTCACTTTAACTTTAAATTGTCAAGGTGTACGGAGGTTAGAAAGTTGGCAGAACTTTAAAGTATGGCTTATGCAGCCAAACAGCAAGTTACTCAGTAACACATTACTGTAATAATATTACTTTTCCCAGTAACTAGTAGTGTAATGAATTACTTTTCCAAAACAGTACTGTTACTAATCTAAAGTAACGGTGCATTATGTGTGCGACTGCAGGGCAGGTCAGCAACACAGGACCATGTGTTGTTCAAGTCAGCTGTTAGCCAAAAACTAAAGGAAGTATGGAGAGCGAGGGAGAGAGGCACTCTTTCCACAGCTGGAAGTATCACCATTATTGTGTCAGTCTAATATGCAAAGAACATTGTTGTCCATTGTAAACTTTGTGCTTTACTGCTTAATGTGCAGATAAACAGTAGTTCTAGTACTTTATTTATTTATTTCAGCCCGTGGCAATATTAGTTAAAAAGTCATGAGAAACTGCTTTGTTTGGGGGGTACGGGAACGGGCTGGAAAGTAATATAGTAACATAACGAGTAACGTATCACCTGGCAATGAGTAAAGCAATATTATTACTTTTTTAAGGAGTAATAAGTAACTAGTAAGTTATTACAATTTCTCAGTAGCTTGCCCAAAACGGATTATAAATGACAAAAAACAAATATAAGAAATACAGATAGAATCTAAACTACAAATAAAAGAACATGATGTAACCTGCCATGCAGCCATTGTTAACAGTTCACTGAGTTACTCGCTGTCCTCAGGTTGTGACACAGGGACACATACTGTATTTGGTGGCGAGGTTTGTTGTATTTCCTTCTCCTAGGATTATTCTTAATTTATAGTTATCTTCAAGCTTTTAGAAATCTGATATTAATAAATGGATTTTCTCAAAATATAGCTCTCTTATGCTTCTATATTTATCACATTTCAGGAAAAAATGCATCTCTGTCACACCTCACTCTCACATACTCTATAATCTCGTGGTAACCAGGACTTTTTATGTCTCCTTTTTTCAGTTACCAGGCTGTGGTCACTGAGTCTGTACTTGGTAAGAAGCTGCCTCTGCTTGATATCTCTGACAGAAGAGAAACATTCTGCCATTTCATAATCTCTGTTTATGGCCAGATAACATTCTAGTTTGTGTTGTTTTTTGTCTTTTCCGCCCAGTGTTCCAAATAAGTGTTGTTGCTTTGAGTGATAACTTCGTTTATTCTAACTGGTGTTTGTAAAGCAGTGCTGGCTTGAGAAAGGTGTGTGTGACATGTTGCAGGATTTGTTTGTCTCAGGATTAGCTGCATAAGGAACTCTTTTCTAGGTTCAGGGTTTTAAGAGAATTGAAGGGAGTCTTGGGGACTTGATCTGAGGTGCATCAGGAAGTTTAGTGTTCTTTTTTGGGTATCTATTATCAGTGGAAACCGCCATAATTCTGCCCTACACACATTTGTATGAGACTTTCTCTGAATGTGTAGGATGTTTCAATGGGATGCTTCTCCCATCTGTTGTAGTTCTGATGACTGAGTGGACCCCAAACTTCACCTAATAATCAACCTCTTTAAAAGTCTCTTCCTATTATCTGAGCGATCCTCTCTTGGAAAATAGATATGCAATAAATAGACAGAGCCACCTTTCAAATGACATGCAAACTGCGCTTTCGAGGAGTTCATTGCATGACTGTGTGGCAGAATAGATCACATGTTCAACTGAAAAAACGGCACAAAAGGCAAAGGATTAGCAGTTGATTTATAAACTCTAAGGTAATTCAATTTTGAATATTTTTCAGAACATTATTACATTAACTACAGATCCTATCACAATTAGACAGACAATTTAGCCACACCATCACACCCTCATGGCAGATTTGTTGTTGGATGCAAACAAAATATATCTCAAACTTCACTAGTAGGTACATGCCCCTCATGATATAAAGTAATATATGGTGCAGAGCGTTATAGAGATAGACAAAAAAGGGTCATGTTTCCGTGTCACATGTGAAACCTGTAAGCACTGCAAAACCTGTATAGACAGCAACCCTGCACGAACGTCTCCTCACCTTTACCCCTGTGTATTGTATCATCATCTACTTTTCTATATGGTCAATTAGTTCAGTATATATCGTTCTAATGTCTGGCTCCCCTGATGGTTTGTGCCATTCTGCCTGACCTGGACGGATGAATGGATAGATGGAGGGATGGAGGGAGGAGGTGTACTGGTTTTGAAATCCGGAGCCTCTCACCACTTTCAGCATGTCTGACCATGAAAGTGAGAGGGAGCGGAAATTTGTGAAAAGAGCAGAGTTGGTGGGTCTGCAGGAGGCTGGGAGAGGAGGAGAGAGACTGACAGAGCCAGGGAGGTTCATTTGAAGGCAGACAACTACATGCGGCTGACAGGTGGGAGGGAGGGCGTACAAAAAGATCAGCCAGCAAGCAAGTTGATCGGGCAGAAGGGAGGGAGAGGTAACAGACTACAACAGTCAGATAATGAAATTGATTGCAGGGCACTGATGGGTGAAGGTGGTTTTGGCTGCATCATCCAACAGGACTAATGGCTTTTTTGATTTGAGTTTGATAAGTACTGCTATTACCATTGTTTATTTTAGAATGGATGCATTTTCCTGCTACTTTCATTACTAATAATTTAAAAGAGTATCCTCACAAGAGAAAAATTACCACTTTTCAAGTATCTAAATGTCAAGATAGATTACAGTCTGCACTCTGTGTTTTTCTTTTAGCATCATAACTATTACAATTATTGCATTTATAAGAAACACATTCTGGAACTAATTTGATTTTTAATGGAATCATTTTTAATCTAAAAAATTCCATTGACACGGTTTCCATCAGTTGAAGTTTGCTCAGTTGTCATGGAACTGCAGATGTTCAGACTTCCTGCAGTTTTAAAGAGGATGGGCAACCTGGGGGCTACTAATTGTGTTTTTAACATGTTTTTAGACTTGCGAACAGCATTGGACAGAAATGTCTGTTTCTCTGTCAACCACTTTGGTGCAGACTGAATCTTAACAGGTGGATGATGAAACTTCGAACAGACATTCAGTACCTTCTCTTTTCATGTAGTTTCATCATCAACTTTTTCATTTGCACAATACTTTAGTTTATGGAAAACTAAGGACATTCCCATTAGCCTCATCTGTACTGTGTGTTTAGTGCTAATTATGGGGGCGGCGCTAGCCTTTCAGCACAGTAGGGGCGGGGCTTCATCACAGGGCCCACCTGCTAACAAGTCATTTATACTAAGTTTACATGACCCAGGACTCACTCCGAAAGTCCACTGAGTCCGTCTGCGTCGCGGCTGCTGGAGTTGATCGCAGCCTAGAAGCGTCCCTCAGCTCCGCACTGGAGAGAATATGCAGCCAGTATACTTTTGCGCAGCTTCCATCAAACAGCACAGAGCAGACGAAGTCAGACACAAAACGGCAGAGAATCTGGACAATTTTCAAAATAAAATACCCTGTGCAGACTCCCGATCGTAAGTCAACAACACTAATCACCAAATCAACAAAATCTAAACATGTCAGTAAAATTGCTCTTATTCTGAAATGCTCCCTGTGGGATGACGGAACGAAAGCGGGCCACAGAGAGCTGTGAAGATGGTATAGAAGCACAAATGAACAAATTAAAAACAAGTCATTAACGTTGGGGCAGGTTGTACGCTCTGCTGCTAAAATGCTTCTGAGATAAGGCCAGACTTATGAAACAAAAATCGGGGATTGTTGGTGGTCAGCATGTTATTAAAAAATATGTTAATATGAAATAAAACAGGGGGATGATTTCGGTTTTATAATCTGTCAAATATACTGTAACTCTTCTGAATGAAATCAAGTCATTCTGAGGCAGAAACTACCTTTCAGTCAATAAGTAGAGGCTGCAATTACTTTCTGGCAAGTACAATAATGCATTTTATGTGTGTTTGGCTATTTAATGGTATTTTAAGAGGGAAAAAGTGCTAGGCGAGTTGTAATCTTTCAAATATAACCCTCATGAAAATAATCAAGTCATTTCAGGGCAGAAATAACTTTCCAGTCAATAGAGGCTGCAATCATTTTCTGGCAAGTAGAATACTGCATTACATAGACTGTATTGGACATTTAAAAGGTATTTTAACAGATAAATAGGACTTGATTGGTTGGTACACAGCAAGTTAAATAATGTAGAGTCATAAGGATAATTGCAAAAGAGATCTTGTCTTTACTTTATATATAGGGCCTTACTCAGCAGTAAGTCATGTTAATTATAGGCTACATTCGTTTTCCAAACATGAACAAGGATATTAGACATAGGCCTGCCAAATACATAATCTATCGGCAACAACAGGCTTCAATTATTGTCTATAATCACGTAAATGTGTCAGGGTGTGGTGTGGTTAAGCAGGTTGGTGGACCCAAATGTAGGACACAGAGCGGAGCAGGTACAGTTCAAAGGGTTTAATAATGAAACTTAAGGCGAGCACACTTACAAGGCAGAGTGTCTGAGTACGACGTAAACCAAAAATAAACAGAGTCCAAATAAAATGAGGTAATCCAACAGAAATCCAAATGGGATACAGATCCAGAACAGGCAGGGCAGAACACAGAGCAAAACTACACGACATGAGACAGAGCAACAAACAAGCTACAACAATGATAAGGATTGAGGGAAACAAGTAAGCATATGTACACACACACAGGGTTAATGTGCAGGGCGGGAGCAACACAGCTGAGAGACATGAGGGACTAATCAAGCACACAGACACACAGGCAGGTAGAGTGATCATTGGGGGGGAACAGACAGAAGCAAATCAAAATGCAGAGCAAAACTGATCATAAGGTCAAAACTAACACAACAGGAAACAAGCAGGCTGAACACAGAACACCATCAACTAAAACACAACACACGCAGAGAACAAGAACTAACAATTAACAGACAGACAGAAACAGCACACAGAGAAACACAAGACAGGATCGTGACCAAATGTCATGCTTGGTTACGATAAACTGCAAACACTTATTGGCCACAATTGTGATTATTCTGTTAAGAAAGAAAAGGTAAAGCATCACAAAGACATACCTTTGCTCTTACCACGGACATAAAGTGATGTTTATTAGCACGTTATGTCTGTTTGATCCAGATAAAAGCAGCTTCAGATGTAAAGAGACTGGGCAACACAGCTTTAACATGCTGCGAGTGCTCCGCGGACGACACCTGTACGCTCTGCTGTCCAGTCTTTCTGGCCATGTAAAATCTGATTTCAGGTCTGTTAACACCTTATACAGTCTATGATTAACGCACAGTTAAAAACGGGGACGTCTGGTCACCCTATTCTGAGAGGCTTCCAGTGGAAGTTGATGCTGGGCTGAGGACAGAACTAAACCGGGGCGCACACGCAGCCTGTGTGAGTACATCCATCCCTCAGAATTCCTGTGATGCATGTGAAGTGACGGTGAAGGGAGTTTTGTTAAAATTTGCAAATAAGTTTCCCATTTGTTTGAAATACAAATGGTTTACAATTGAAACCAGGAGTGAATGGACTGTTTCATTTGATAAGAACAGCTGAGTTTTTTATTCATTGTTGGAAGTGAGCTGCATGCAGCTTTCACGCCCGGCCAAGTCCACAATCAACTGACATAAACTTCCTCTCACCCAGCCGGGGACGTGCGTCGGCCGCCCCCATGCGCCAATCTACCTTCTGAAATCACCACTGAGAAACTTGTAGTCTTATAAATGTTGCTCATGCTGTATTTAGTCTTAATGCTATGTTGAATATTACATGTTTTAAAGCTAAAAGTTACAACACTGGAGGCTAGTTGTGAGCAGCCTATAGATAATGGATGACCGAATGCAAAACCTGCTGTATGTCAATGGGACAAATTTGCAACATGGATGTGTTAAGAGAGCTGGATACTGTGTTTTCAGCCTTGCTTCCCAATTTTTTCAGTTTCCACTTGTGCTATTGCAAAGAAAAAAAATGGCCCAAAAAATATATTCCCCATCAACCTCCATTATAAAAGATAGACATGTAAAACTGTTGACGGGACATGTCAGTCAAGGTCAGGTATTAATGTCTGTTAAAGGATATTTTAGTGATTTAGATGTGTGCTGTCCTAATGTAATGTAAAGTCTATGGGCTGAGTGGGAACGGGTCAGAAACACTAATGAACATGTCAGTGGGCTGCACAATGTGGAAGCAAACCCGGCAGCTAGAAAGCATTTTTGGCTTGGCTGGGCAAGCAGTTTTCACTGTGTGAATGGCCGTCATTTTGGAGTCTGTTATCCAGTTCTTAAAATACAGCCATGATTTGTACAACCTTTTGCAATACAACTGACCTTCAGTGGTTTAACTTCTAACCTTGCTGCAGTGATCTAGCAGTGTACTCCAGGACCCCACCCTGTGACATCACTGTTGGCTGTGGTTAGGGGTGCAACAGAGCACAGTTCTGACCACACCCATCAGTGATGCTGGCTATGTTCACAAATGAAAAGGACTAGACACTTTCAACCAGAGAGGACAATGAAACACTGCTTCTCAGCCTGCTGTCATGTTACTCTTTAAAGGTATCCAGAGGAATTCACCGTGTTTATATATCGGCACAAAGCAGCAATGTCATTGCTAGTTTCCAACCAACCATTTTCACACACCCACGTTGCCCACGTTTTGTAAGTAGCATATGTACAGATGTATCTGTGTGCCCATGGGAGTGTTGGTGTTAAAATTAAGGTGCATTGTAGGCACATCGCTATCTTGACGAAACAGAAAGTGATTGACCAACATGGTCTAAAGTGCAGGGCGCAGTATTTCCCTGTTATTTGAAGGCCGCATTATTCACATAGTAAGATGCCCCCTATTAAGATAGATGCTGTGTGCATTTACGTATGAGGCACAGCAGCATAACTTTGGATTTAGCATCGATTATTTAAATCTCCTGTTTTGTAGAGGAGACGAGCTGTGTAAAATGGACGTTTATTACTTAACAGAGACTTGAGTCTGCAGTGTAGTTCCAACACTTGATCAACCACAGCTCTGTAGAGTAAAAATAGGTTTCATGATCAAAGAAAGATGTTTTTTTTTCTGTCATTCTCACTCTGTCTTGCTTGTTCACAGGAGCTGTCTTTCACTCTGCTGCGAGTCTGCATCACCCTTTATATTTTGGTATGGTTTTTATAATACGCCACGTGTGCATTAATCCGCAATTGAAGTTTAGGTGCACCTGGCTTTTAAAGGGAATGGGAGATGACATTCTGATTGATTTAATTCATGTTATGCCCAAAACACAACTATAAATAATTAAAGGAACATTATGTAGTATTTTTATTTTAAAATAACAACTTAAAAATCAAAATCATTTCTTTGTTTCTGTCTTTGCTACTCCAGGCCCCCTATGCTGGAAACTGCACTATGTAACTTTTGAGACCCGGGCAGAAAACCTTTTGCAACTAAGCTATAATGTTTTATAGGATCAGGACAACTCTTTAGCAAGCAACCTATAAGAAGCAGTTTTAATGTACAAGTATGTACATTGTTCTTTGGAAGAAGCTCCCTCAGTATTCCCAATATGGATATCATGGCAGAGGCTGCGAAGAGACTGAAGCACTTTTGGAGGAAACTTAGGAGAGAAAGAGAGACTGACTGAGCAAGCGACCCGACTAAAGTAAATATCAGACTGGCTTTTACTCGTTGCCGTGAGCTAAAAGAACTAAAAGGATGCTTGTTGTTGTACTAGTCAGTTATAACTGGCTGCCTTGCTGTGTCTTGTGTTGTTGTACTTGCTTGGTAGCAAAGTTGTTCACTAGAGCTAAATCAGGGTTTTCACAGACAAAGGTTTAGCTGCTAGCTATACAACTCGAGTTGATGTTAACAAACTTACTAGCTAACACGGACAACAGTAACGTTACTGTAAGTGCTCTTGCGTTGGCTGCTGTTTAGCTTTGGTGGCTAGCTTGCCACGCAAGTTTCCAGCAACATTATACCACTGTTGGTGAAGAGCGGTACTGGTGTCGTGTGGGAGCTGGGCGAACCGGCAACATAACTCATAACAGAGGCGAACAGACAGAAGAACTTCTGTATCTCTTCCTAGAAGAGATGAGCAGGGTGAACAGGCTGTGGCTGGGTGGGTACTGTCCTTTAGTATCCTTTGGGCTCTGCGTAGGTACCTCACCTCACCGATATCACTGATGCTCGGGAGATGGGTACCAATGATCTTCTGAGCACTTTTAATCACCCGCTGCAGAGCCCTCCGGTCTTGGGCCGTGCACATCCCATGCCAGTTTGTGATGTTTCAAGGCAGGATGCTTTCTATTGCTCCTCTGTAAAAGCTGACAAGAACTTGGCACGCGAATTTGGCCTTCTTAAGCTTCCTTAAGAAATACAGTTGTTTCTGAGCTTTCTTCGCCAGCGTGGAGATGTGAGATGACCATGTCAGAACCAGTTTCTCAAAGCACTTCATCTTCACTTCTCGTCCACGACCATCTCCACAGTCTTCTGAGCGTTGAGCTCCAGACTGTTCTGGCTGTACCAGGTCACCAGATGGTCGATCTCCCACCAGTACGCGGACTCATCCCCACCAGAGATGATCCCATTGAGGGTGGTGTTGTCCACAAACTTCAGGAGCTTGACGAACTGGTGACTGGAGGTGCAGCTGTTGGTGTATAGGGAGAAGAGTGCTGATGGTCCTGGAGTCAGAGACATGTTTTCCCATTTTAACGTGCTGCTCTCTGTCCGTCAGGAAGTCAGCGATCCACCAGCAGGTGGAGTCAGGCACGTTCAGCTGGGGGAGCTTGTCCTGCAGCAGGGCCGGGATGATGGTGTTAAAAGCAGAGCTGAAATCCACAAACAGGATCCAGGCGTAGGTTCCTGGGGAGTCCAGGTGCTGGAGGATTTAGTGAAGGGCCATGTTTACTGCATCATCTACAGACCTGTTGGTTCTGTAGGCGAACTGCAGGGGGTCCAGGAGTGGGTCTGTGATGGATTTTAGGTGGGACAACACAAGGCGTTCAAAGGACTTCATAACCACAGAGGTCAGGGTGACGGGTCTGTAGTCGTTTAGTCCCGTGGTCCTTGGTTTTTTGGGGACAGGGATGATGGTGGAAGCTTTCAAGCAGGCTGGCACATGGCATGTCTCCAGTGAGGTGTTAAAATGGTTGAGCACAATGAGGTTTCTGCCTCCTGAACAGTCTGTTGACGTCCCTCTCTAGGATGGTAAGAGAGGGGGAGGAGGTGGGGGATGAGATGGTGGACTGTGGCCGATCAGTGGTGTGACGGGGGATGGTGTCAGGTCTGTCCCATTGTCTTTCAAAGCGACAGTAAAACTGGTTCAGCTCGTTCAGGCGTGAGTCGTTCATGGAGTGGGGGTATTTAGGTTTGTAGCTGGTGATCTGTCTGAATCCTCTCCAGACAGAAGCAGAGTCATTCCCTGAGAACTAGTGTTGTAGTCTCTCTGCATACAGCTGTTTAGCATCTCGCACCGCCTTGCTAAACCTGTACTTTGACTCCTTAAACCTGGCCCGGTCTCCACTCCTAAACGCCTCCTCTTTTTCCAACCTCGGCTGTCTGAGCTTAGCTGTGAACCAGGGTTTGTCATTGTTATAACTCACCCTGGTGCGTGTTGGAATGCAGCTGTCCTCACAGAAGCTGATGTAGGATGTCACAGCATCAGTAAACTCATCCAGATTGTTGGTAGCAGTCCTGAAAACATCCCAGTCAGTGCAGTCCAAGCATGCCTGAAGATCCTCTACAGCTTCACTGGTCCATTTCTTTGATGTCCTCACTACAGGTTTACAGAGTTTTAAATCAGGTGGACCATGACATGATCAGAGTGTCCCAGTGGAGTGCGTGTGACGGCGTGATAGGCACTGCTGACTGTGGTGTAACAGTGATCCAAAGTGTTCCCCTCTCTGGTTGGACACTAACAATGGAACAATGGAGTCCGGGTTTGAGAGCTCTGTGTCATGATCCGTTCTGTACAGTTAGAAGCCAGCCAGCTGCGGCGCAGAGTCCAGTATTGATTCACACAGCCACGTCACCGTGAAGCACAGAACAGAAGATAAATAAAAGTCTCTGTTTTTCCCCACCATAAGCTGAAGTTCATCCAATTTTTTGCACAGTGAGTGCACGTTGGAGAGAAATATTGCCGGTAGCGGTGTGCGGAGAAGGTTTTTGACTTGGCGCAAATAAACTCGTTAGTAATTAAGTGCACCTCACGGCTCGCGCTGTGAGTCGTGTCGTTGTGTAGAGTTTTGCCATATAAACATCTAAAACCTGAGGCGCAGCTTGGCTCTGTTTGGGACTGTGAGCAGCACTTTACTGGAGCTGCTGAACTTAACATGTGTGTTTTGAGTGTTGCCAGTTGGTTTCGATTTCACATGCTACATTCTATACATTTTTTATATTTTTAATTGTCACCTGCTGCCTGAATTTTGTGTTCCTCTTTACATAAATGAAGACTTTTCCACCATAAATTGAGGCAGAAAAGGCATAAATTTTCCTCAATTGTTAAAAAAATTTTGGGAGGACCCCCAGACCCTCCTGTTCATTTGAGTCATCTCCCACTATTGAAACTAAACCAGTGCTCTTGCATTTCAAGAAATCTCTGGGTTGACTCACAGTTTATGGAGGGACATAGGTTTGGTCTCCTAATTTAGGCTATGATGTTGAGGTTGACAAGTATGCTGGTCAAACATATTCATTATTGACCATGATTACTGACTTGGCTTTTCATCTATACATGCTAAAATTGTGAGTTTGGCTGCTGAACGTTTAAAACAATTCTTGAGGATAGGGGAGCGATGGCCCCAACCCCTGAGGTGGACTTTTAGGGTTGGGCCTGTGGGGGGGGGGGGGGGGGGGGGGGGGGGGGGGGGGGGGGTGCTGATTTAAAATCTCACCTAGGGCGCCAACATTGCCAGTGCCGGCCCTGCCTCAAATCCACTACAAAACACAGCAATCAACTGAAATGATCAGCTGTACTCTTGTTCAAAGATCTATTTATAGCAGTAAAAAAAAATGCAGGTTTGTTTCCAACCTGTCTGATCATTTCACTGATTGGATTTATTGTGCCGTCAGACCTAGTGTTGTGACCTTCAGCATTGATTCCTCACAAAAGTTACATATATGATTAATTTTCTTTTGCAGCCCTTTAATTGATACAGACATAATCATTTGTATTTTCCTCTTACACAGGCATCATAAATTCCTCGCCCAGAGTTTCATCTGTGTCCACAACATTATCATGACTGAGGGAACTGAAAATCTATGGCATGTGTCCTATAGAAAAGCTTTTTATTTTAGAAACACTCATTTGGCTTCGCCCTAACATTGTCATTGTTTATTGATCACAATGTATGCTCGTTTTACAATGTTTGATATTTAAATGCCCCAAAAAATGACCTAAGTTTACATAAATAACACATTACAGTTAGTGGTTACGTCAGGAAACAGTGATAAGGTGGCACCAATCAAAAGAATCAGATACTATATAATATAATCACATTAGTCAAGACAAGATCATGTGCAGTGACTTGCTCTGTACAGACAAAGTTAGTGTGGGTTGTTGAGTGGACATTTACTTTTACATAAATAATCACATGTTCACAGAAACAATGACATGTAGATACCAAATTATTTTCACTTGGTACAGACAGTGTATCCTTTGATAAAAACACATCATATAAGCTCACATTCAGCAGAGACATTTATAACTTTCAGTTTTACTTTCTTCAGCACAGTGTGTGATCTGAAGGGACCAAAGGGGTGATACTGTGTTTGTGTGCTGTTATTGCTCAGCAGGGACGACCTGAAGGAGGATCTGCAAGGTCCTGTTGAAGGAATCTGAGGACACAAAGAAAACCATCCAATACTGTTGCGTTATACACTCTATAAGGTAACTGTTTGACGCATATTTCTTTCACTTCTCAGCTGCCAATGATTGGAAAGAATAATAACAAAACCTTGAAACTTGTGACCCTTAAATGCCTTTACATTTTAATGTATATGCCCCCAGTTTGGAACACAGGTTTGAAATATTTAAAGTCTCAAGCCTAACTCAAGAAAAATGTCATGGATTTATCATGGTTATGTTTTTATCTGTTTCAGAGATTACAACCACATTAGATATTACATTACACATTACATTATACAGCTGTTTTCACAGGCTGCATCGTAAACTGATGGGCTTCATGACATTACTGTTAAAGTTCCACTGTATAGGACTGTGGTTCTCAAACTGGGGGGTTGCATGAGTGTGATTCATGTGTTGACATAAAGGAAAAAAGGGCTCTGATGCTAGCAAGGCTAATTTGCAAACCTGAATCTTTTGCTTTATTTCAATCGCCTCTGTTGTTAATGATCAATAAAAATGAAATCCACTTTAGCTGGAGTTGGCTTGAACTTTTTTTAGCTTCTAAAGGGGCGCGTGAAAGAAAAAGTTTGAGTACCCCTGATACAGCGTAACTGTTAGTTATGACTTACCTAAGGCCTGTTGAAGCCACTTTGGTCTGCGGTTGAAGTAAATGAAAATATAGTAGGCGGGGATGCCGGTGAGGGAGATGGCAAATCCAATCCCTGTGTTGACCGGGTCCGAGTACAGAGACAGGAAGACCATGAAGAAACACGTGAGGCAGAAAACCACTGGGATGAAGAGCGGGACCTGTAGACAAGTCAGGAGTGAGGTCTGTTATTTCTATCTTTATACAATATGTAAGCTAATATGCATGCATGTTTATGGAGTGGTCAGAGTTTTGTAGAATTACTGTGAAATACAATGAAAGTGAGTAAGTGACATGTATTTTGGTTCATAGTGTAGCACAGACTCAGGTAGAATTTAGTACAGCTACATCTGTGTACAGGTGTGGAAACACTGACCTTAAAAGGGCGGGGGAGGTCCGGTTTTGTATACCGGAGGTAGATCAAACCCAGCACCACTACACCAATGAACAGCCACCGCAGGAAGCTCATGAAGTTCAACAGGCTGTAGATATCTCCCACAAACAGCTGGAGCATGGTCATAGGGTACTATACATACAAACACACACACACAGACATTTAGGAAGTTAAAAAATAGCTGCTGTGGTTTGTGAAACCGTCTTAATGGTACCATCTGTTTGCAGGAAACCTCAAACTCAGGTCAATTGTAAACCATATCTCAGCATTCAAGGTATAGGGAGGTAACCATAGCAACAATATTATGCTTCATGAGACGTTGGCAATGAAAAGCTTTCAGAGCAAACAATCCTTACAGCATTAATATTTATGTTGTCATTATAGATTTTTGTTAAATGCTAGTCGCTATTGATTGGCTCCAGCACCCCCAGCATACACAGGATAAGTGGCTGACGATGAATGGATGGATGCTACTGTTGTTGTCAATGGTTGTTATTTCAGAAGAGGGTCTTAGTAATATTTAGAGTTGTCAGCAGTTGATCGTTGCCATTATAGTGGTAAACTGACCAGTATGAGGACAGCAGCCAGTGGAGTGTGTCTGTGCACGTGGATCATAGACAAAACTTCAGGGAGCTGTCCTTCACGCGATGCCACGAAGAACATTCTGGTGAGCATACACACATGGGAAGATGTACACATACATAAATTTGAACAATAATGGCAATACAAAATTCAAATAATATTGAATTGATTGTTTTTGTATGGAAAACAAGCTCAATTCACTCAAAACTGACATGGTGAGATTATCTGCTTTATCAACAGAGAATGATTTTTGTTTTCCAGACAGCACGATCTAAACTGGGAACTTTGATATTAAATAGGGTGTCAGGGTGTATCAGGAACCTGCACACTATGAGAGTCCAAACAGAGGCAGTGAACAAGAAAACTCGGCAAAGTCTCAAACGGTGGCTTTATTTGCTGCACCTGCATGACTTTATGTGAAAGAAGAAAACATAACTAACATATATATGATCATATTCTAAGAAGAAGCTTTCCTGTGTCTCTTCCATTTTGCGGTTTTTGGATCACTGTCAGGCTACTGTCAGTGAAACTCAGTGCCTCCTGCAGATATTTCACATTAACAGCCTTCCTGTGGCTCAGATGTCATAATGCCTCTGTTTCCTGGAAGGCTTTAAAATTGAAAAGTGACGTGTTAATTTTCACTGACAGCTGCTTAACAGCTTAACAGAAAAAGCGGCATGGAAAAGTGACTTCAAATGAGTAGTCAATGCAAACGGCGTTCCCTCAGTGCAGTAGACTGATAAATATAACATGGTATAAGATATCACTCTGGTGTTGTGTTGAATTAGTGTTGTGGAAGTGCACATTATACTTCATTTACCATGTGAGCCACCAGAGTGCCGGTAAATTCCCTCAACTTGATGGCACAAATATTATATGAGATAATTTATTTAAAAATTTTTATTTGAGAATTTACAGTATACTAAATACCATAAACTGTAATTATTCTTTCTATAGCTCTCTACCACTGGACAAGACATCGGTGCTCTATGGTACTTCACTGAATGTGTGCGTTTTGTCTTTATGATTTGAATGACAAAGGCCAGCATAGAGGAAGCATCTGTACCTTGATAGGGCAAAGAGGCCGCCATTCATGGATCCGTAGCAGGAAAGCGCCACAAACACCGGCACCACTGTCGAGAAGTTCCCCATCAGCCTCTCAGCAAAGGTCTGGGACAGGTAGAAACAGAGGGAGCAAAGTGAGCAAGAGTATTTTTTGTTTCAATGGTGTAATAAGTGACCCCGTGATATCAACATAGGTCAGGTCAAAAGACTTCCCCAGAATTCAAGTGCATCACTTCCTTTTTAGCCACAAACTGATAAAAGCAACTTTCAGTGTTTTCATCTCATTTTTGCTCAGGTAGAGAAATAAAACACGGTTCTGTTACTTCTGTTTGATAAATATGCTGTACCCATCTGTAAGACAGTGTAATGCTCTACTAAAGTCCTACTGGGCAAATATAACTGAGAAAACATAATGTTAGCATTTGAACATTAGCCTAGGTGTGAACAAAATAGAATATCAAGATCCAAACCTGTGTTTGCCACTGAGGTTAGTTTTGGAGACAGCATGAGTTAAGGGACACTAAATAGTGGCACTGACAACACAAGTTAAAGAGGTGGTATTATTCTCATTTTAAAATTTAAATTTAAAATTGAATAATCCTATTTAGGGATTGTCGCAGAACATGGTTTAATTTTCAAAGAACAGACGTGTCAGAGTAGCCGCTTGGGGAGCGTCCCTGTGAAGTCACAGGGATGAAAGGGAAACGGCTGGACTACAAAGGAGCTGTTTCCAGTTCAGAGCAGAGTTTTCTGTGGGAGATGGGAACTCACTTTGGGCTGGAATTTGGACTTTTTCACTTTGCAAACCTGTTACATGCACAAAAAAGGTATTTAACTTTAAAAGCATAACACCACCTCTTTAATACATTGACTTCTCATTATATTAACTTTGCCAGTGTTGACATTCTTGTTAGCTAGCTAACCCTAACATCACCTGCACTACCAAACATCAAATAGTTAAGCATTGTATTAAACGTATAGCAAGAAATAATATTTGCACTACGTTGCACTGACGCTGTTTTAAGTCCTGTGTGAAAGAAATGGCTGCTTGAAAGAATGGACGCACGTCACGCGTGGATTGCAGACCTGGGGTCCCCAGACATGAAGTCTGCAGTTAGACCCTCTTGATATAATGGGACATCATGAAAACAAAGGGACACCTTTTAAAATTTTAAAGTTGGTTCCTGATAGCAGTACCAGTTTATACCACAAATAAAGGTACAGTTAATAATGTATTTTTCCACTTATATATTTTGACCTTATGTAAAGTTTCTTTGAATACCTATTTATAAATTAAAGTTATTAATATTAATATTATTAATTTTATTATTATTATGTCAGTTTTGGTGGCACATTGTTAGGGAAGCCTGAGTGGCACAAGTGAAAAACTATCACATTCAATTCCCGCTAGCGGTGCTTCAACTAGCAGTGTTGTTTGGAAGCTAGTGAGGGAACATCTACTGGTTGGACAGCAAAACATTTTATAAACCATGAAGCAATTTTTATTTTAGATCATAATTATTGTAGCATTGTAGCAGTCACATTTTTTATGCATTGTGCATTAAAGGCACAATTTGGTATCCAAAGCTAAACTAATTGCTAAACAGATTGCACCAGCACCAAAATAAAAAAAAAAACACTGCAGTGGAACCTGCCATAACTTTCAAAGTAAATTAGTTTAATACACATACTAGCAGCAAAACAACTAGCTTTAAGGAAATACTGTTTTCTGAAGCTGTCAAATGTTGTTGAGCTCAATAATGTATGTCAACGTTGTAACATATATTTTTTATTCTGATTAATGGAGAAACATAAACTACTCATTTTACATTCATATATCAGAGTCAGAGAAACAAATGTGATGATTTCCTCGTGATGACTTGAGATACACACAAAATGACAATTATATGTAATTCTTCAAACCCTTCAACTCTTTCCATCTATTACCCTTCACACTCTTACATTATCTGAATGCACATCTAATTTATGTGGTCTAAAATTACTAATTGTGCCTTGAGGCCAGCCTCCTCGAGACAAGTTTTCTGTAATTAGATGTAAACTTTTGCCAGCTGTCTGTGAGAAAGGAAGAACAGAGTCTAATTCTTTTATCCCCTCAGCCTTCTAAGAACAGATAAATGCTCTTAACACCTTTCTTAAGGCGCTCCTATCACTCATCGTACACAGGGCAATAAAACTAAATGCATTAGAAAAGATCAGAGATCGCTTGGTGAATAAGTCTTCCCCAGCTATAGGCTTACAGTAACACTGATAGCAGTCCTCAGTCTAATAAGCAAAGGTGGCTGTTATTAGGGGATGCCTATGATGTGATTAACATTAACAGGGCTGGGCTGGAACAATCACATTAGCAGCTGCTGGGAAGCCGAGCTGTCAGAGACACTTCTCTAATAATGACATGTTAAGTGCAGGAAGGCAACCGTGGTGCTCACATTAGGGGTAAACATAACTAACAGCAAAGAGGTGAGACCTCAACTAAATGCTTTCAAGTAGCACACACTGTAGGAGAGCCAAGGCCGGCTGGAACAACTCTACATCAAAAATCTGTTGACAGCTAATTGGTGGTTGGTTTTAAAATGTAAAAATGACGGGGTCTATATGTAGTTTTTTAATAAAATCATTGTCAATTACTCACTTTTTTATTGCCTATTTATGAACGGGTTGTAACCTCATATTAAAGTGAACCATTCGCCTGCTCTCTCAGACACTTGGAACAGCCACTATGCTGCTTCTTGAGCTTCTTGCCTACTGATTCTGAACTGTACACAGAGCAACAACACTGCAGCTAACAACATGGGGTCTGCTAACAACAAAAAACAACTGGCTCCCAGCACAACATAGACTCCAACACAAACTCCACGTAAAGATAAAACAACAAAGTTTTATGCGCTGAAGCCCGTCAGGCCAAACAAGAATCAGATCGATGTCGGGCAAAAACATGGTCAACATCGGAAAGGTGTCATGGAAAGACCTCCGCTTTGTTTTGGATATAAAACCCATAAAAACCAACGCAGAGCTGGCTTTCACCCTGTTGGAGAGGTGAGCTAACATTACTGCAAAGCATGTGAAATATATTGTGATGTTGTGTTTTAGTTGGCTCAAGTTTACTATGGCGGCAAGCCATTACTTAACCAGCTAACACTGGTATCGGTATTATTATTATTATAAGTGTTGATTTTAGCTTCTAAGAAATTATGTTAAGGTACAAAGCAAATGTGGAGCGATTTGTTTCTAAAACCAATAGTGATGCAAGGGACATAAGCATGGATCTACCGCTGTTTGCTTTGTAACATTCAATTTAAATTTACGTTCTCATACAAAGAGCATGGATTAGTTCAACATCACGCTGATAAAACTATTACTATAACGTTGCAGTGGGAGTTTATCTAAGTTTCCAGCATGTTGTGTGAAGCTGTCTCCGGCGTGTCGGTCTCTGTTTTGGCTTGTTCGAGCACGAGCACACTCTTGCAAAGGGGGGTGTTGCAATCTGAAACCTCACTGTGAGAGGCTCACTGCAAACTGCACGTGATCCCTTTCATAACTGGGGAGCACTTGCTGACATTGAATACATTGACAAAGCATCTTCCTCTTAAAAATGCAAAACTCTGTGCTTTGATTTGCATTCAGCTT
This sequence comes from Micropterus dolomieu, assembly GCF_021292245.1. NCBI lineage: Eukaryota > Metazoa > Chordata > Actinopteri > Centrarchiformes > Centrarchidae > Micropterus > Micropterus dolomieu. The sequence goes on along the minus strand of NC_060168.1, from coordinate 3,122,392 downwards.
TGGCAGGACTATGCTGCTCTCTGCTGGACAACACTGAAATGCAGTTGTCATGCCCTCCTGCAGTCTCTCTCTCTCTCTTCTGTGCGTGTCAGTGATTCCCTGAGTAGAGACAGGTGTGCAGGAGCCAGAGCAGAGCAGAGCCAGCTGTATCTCATCCTGCAATCTACTCTCCTACAAAGACTCAGCTCTGCCACACTCACCTTGCCTGGTCGTAGTACCTGTTCAGCCAGTTTGTTTCAAGCCACTGTTGATTGACATTTGTTCGTTGCCCGTTTACCCCAGCCTAATCATGTTTCTTCTCAGTCCAGTCCAGGCTCATCCACCCCCCCCCCCCCCCCCCCCCCCCCCCCCCCCCCCCCCCCCCCCCC
>NC_060168.1:3090039-3122004 GCF_021292245.1 Micropterus dolomieu | reverse complement strand
AGTGCCTTTCTATCTTGGTTAAGCATTATTAGTATTACTTACCACAGCGACTGCTTCCGAGGCCAGGAGCTCCTCTGCTGACATCACAGTGTAGTACGCCACGTTGGTCAGCACATAGCAGAAAGTCACTATCGCCATGGAGATACAGATAGCTAATGGGACAGTCCTGAGGGCAGGAGAGATAATAACAGAAACTGTATACTGTCCTTCACTTATGCATCTCACTTCCCTTCAGTGGGGAGCCACTCTCTTGCACCAAGTTAACAGATTTCAGGAGTACTTTGGCAATATTGTTGTTTACACATTGAATTATTAGTTATTTTGAATTGAGTACATACCGTACATTCTCAAAGAAAAGCTGCTGTTCAAATACAGTGTTTTTTTTTTTCTTCAGTTGCTAAGATGCAATGGTCAAAACTGAAGCCACTTTTTCAAAACTCTTCACACAGTCTGCATTACCAACATGCACATTGGCCAAACAAAAAATAAATCAGTATTTCATTATAGCATACAGCTGTTCTCAGTCACTTTGGTACATTTCTCAGATCAGAATTTAAATTCTACTTGTTCAACCACCACATTGTGCACATCATATATAAAAAGCAATTTCTCAGTCTTTTGAGAAATTGCAAATGCGTTGCCACATTTATGCAAATTATGTACATTTGTCTGCTGTATCCTTAATTATCAGTTACTTACTGAATGTCATGTTGATCACACTGTATTACAGTATACTGGTTCTCTGTTGAGTAGTCTTACCCCCCAAAGCATCTAAGTTCATTGCGTAAGTCCCTACATGCCAAATGGTTCAACACCTCATAATCTGCATTTTTTGTTCCTATGTCTATTAGACTTTCTTTGTAAATGTCTCCTACAGTAAATTGATGATCAGCGAGTCCCTTTCTTATTTTGTAATTGTTTCCATTATGCCATGCAGTGCTGTAAAATAGTCTTGTTTTTAAGTTTTTGCATCACAATGACATGCTGTGTCAACAAATTACAGTGCAAACAGTAAACGTGTAACTGACTCCCGTCCCAATCCAAACCCTTGCAATGTATAACTTTGTACTGTTGAAATTGTTCTATGCCATGCAAAAAAAGTGCAGCCATGTCCATTTTCAATCATTGTCATCTAAACCTTAGCCGTAGTTTACCAATACAAATAGTTTTGCAGATGTTAAGGATGATTCTAGAAATGTACCAAAGCCAGCAAGAAAAAATATAAGAATAACATAATTTCACTTTATTGACTGTACTATAGTAGTATAGACATGTACTCTTACTGCATTACGTAATTTACTTTTGAAAAAAAGAAGTTGCTGAAATTTCAGTGCTACAATTTGAGTTGTTTACACAGTAAAACTGGTACCTGAGACACTATGACCAGTCTGTAATTCATGTACTAACCCCTTGAACCATCCATCCATCCATCCATCCATCGTCAACCGCTTATCCTGTGTACAGGGTTGCGGGGGGCTGGAGCCAATCCCAACTGACATCAGGCGAAAGGCGGGGTACACCCTGGACAGGTCGCCAGTCCATCGCAGGGCCACACATAGACGAACAACCACTCACGCTCACACCTAAGGACAATTCAGGGTCGCCAATTAACCTAGACTGCATGTCTTTGGATGGTGGGAGGAAGCCGGAGCACCCGGAGAGAACCCACGCAGACACGGGGAGAACATGCAAACTCCACACAGAAAGGCTGGGGCCCCTTGAACCAATTCTACTAAAATATAAGCACAATTCTTGCTTTACACTCAGCTTGCAGTTTTACAGTAAAACCACATTCAAAACACTACACACATTTCTCTATGTGCATAAACGTCAACATAAAATGTATGTAAATGTTCTGCAAGGATTTCTATATAAATCTGTCCAGCTACAGCAAAAATGCAGGATATTTAACATTTTGTTATGAACGTGTTTTGGACACAGTGTGTTAGCCATAGTCATTTTATGTTACAGCAATGAAAAATGATTCACAGTTTGGGCCACATGTTTCGCTTACTGTGTGAAGAGTTTTGATAATGTGACTTCACGTTTGACCTATGCAGGTTAGCAATGGGAAAAAAACTGTAACAGTGGCCAGTACAAAGAGGTAAAGGCTGGGAATGACCTGTACTATAATGTTGCACATGGTAAATTCAGGACATTGCACATTTCCACAGCACTAACTCCATCAGTGCAACAGTCTTGTCATACTAACCACTCTGAGCTCTTTTTTTTAAACACATACTGCTTTCATTTACTAATTATTTTGCTGCTTTGGCTGTTAAGCCACTGTCAATACAACTCAACACTTCCTGTAGATTTTTCTAAGCCTAATAGGGAAGGGATGAATTACACCCACAGGGCTGCTGCAAAGCTTTTGAGTTGACATTTCTGTGTAGTAAGTACTGAGTTTCATAACAGTTAAATCCAAAGGCTCAACAAGGTTAAAAATGGAGGTGACTATTAATAGTGAATGAAAGCAGTATTTCTGATAGAGAACAGAAACGGAGAGCAGCAGAGTGGTGAGTATGACATAACTTTGTTGCTGCAGTGATTATGCAAACATTATACAGTATACCAAATTTATCAAGACAACAGGCAAACATGGAGGAAATGTCGAAGTTGCATTAACCACCTCCTGCAGACTGTTGTCTCATTAGTTGTTCAAGCAAGAAATGTGAAAGCAAGTATCCACAGATCCCCTGTCTTACACTCCTGGGCACATTTTCATTCTGTTCATGAATGGAAAAACAAACTGCAATCTCTTTAGTTGTGATATGTCACCATCTAAGGTTTCTCATCTGTGTGTTTTATGTTCTTTCTGACGTTGTTTGTTAAAGGATAAGTCTGGCATTATGCTCCATCTTATCGACCTAATCTTATCAATCTATGAAAATCTTAGTCATTTCCTTCAACAGCTGGTCACTCTAGTTTTAAGCAAACACTACTCAAACAGGAGGAAACAGTGCATAGTGCATTTGTTGGGGACTAATTTCAGCGGGTGATTAATAAACATTTGGTGCTCTTGTGAGTATTTCAGCAAGTAGGACAGTAGATGTGGGATTGAGTCAAAATAAACTGCAGTGTGGCTCACTGATGTGTTTTTAGTAGTTTTTGGACAACAATGGAGCTCTATGGCACAGAGGACTAAGATATATCAGGCTTTGGATACACATACAATACTTGTTAGTACATTTAGTGTTGGTATGGCTCTGCACATGTGATTGGTTGACAGTAGGAAACTCCTAAAAATCTTGCCCTAAATGCTCCACATGACCAGATTTTGTTTTTTTCCATTTTTGTGTCAGATCATTTGATTTATTGTTTGCTGTGGGGTCGTAAAGAGAATGTCATCAAATATAACAAAACATGCTTCTGACATAAACTGCCTACCCCAGCTTTAATATAAAAATAAAGATTATAACCGCTTTAAGGATATTTCCCATGTGATATGGCTGAGTGTACTTTGGGAAACTACTGAAGAAAACGTTTTCCTTTAGGCTTTCCATTCAGCAGAGATTACCTATACAGATACACATGGATTAAACTTACCGTTCAGGGTTATCCACCTCCTCCGTCACAAAGTTCAAATAGAACCTGCAAAAGGACACAGTAATTGTATAACCTCCATTGATTAGTGTACGGTAAATCATGTGCAATGCATATGGAGCTGAAGTGACGACATCCAACATTATACGTAACAAACAAACAAACTGTGTGTGTGTGTGTGTGTGTGTGTGTGTGTGTGTGTGTGTGTTTGCCCGGCCATACCTACCACCCAGCATATGCATACATCCCAGAGTAGAAAGCTAGTGGCATACCAGACAGCTTCACATTGTTCAGGTCAAAGGCATTCTCAAAGTTCTTGGTCTCTCCTACAAAGTGCACACACAAACAAGGACACACATTTCTACTTGTTGACTGTTTGAATCACCATAATTGCTCCTTTTATGAAGAGGAATTGTTGCAGCAATGGAATGATCTGTGCAAATAGTTGTTATACAAGACCAGGAGTGATTGTAGCCATAATAATAATAATAATAATAATAATAATAATAAGAGCAGTGCTCTGCCTTATTAGCTTGGAGAAATCGATCCTCTGTAAAACACAGGTACTAGAGGTACAGACAGATGAAATCACTCTCAAATGTAATCAGTGTTCTGTTTCATGCAGGAGCTCACATTTATGAACTAACTATACAAACCGATAAAACAATCTAATTGAATTGCTGAAAGCCACGAATTGGTTGTAACTCTCACAGTGTGAAGACACGCAGAGGTAAACATAGATACTACTAGGTCAGATTAGTACCCAACAAATCTGCAGTCAGTCAAATGATCACAAACCAACAATGCCACCCAATGAATATGGCTTTGAGGCCCATGTGGGTCAGGGTTCTGGAGCAGTTGCCTGCTTTGCCCAGGCAATAACATACAACACATATATAATATTCAAAACTCTCTACCCTCTGCAAACTCAAAGCACCTTCTGTTGCTCCTCTAAAAAAGTATGATTCAAACGGCCTCCAATAGGAACAAACTCCCACCGCCAACTTCTCAGACCTCAACTGCAAAGCCATTACGATAATGATTAAAAGCTTTATTGGCTACGCAATTTATACACAGTACAATACCTGCAGAATTTGTTCTCTGCTTTTACCCCATTCTATTTAGGAGCAATGAGCAGCCATTGTGCAGCGCCAGGGGAGCAGTTAGGGGGGGGGGTTCTGGGCCTTGCTCGGGTGCACCTCCAGTTCCCAAGCCAAGTCCATACAGAGCTCCCAAACAGGGGCTGTTTGAGAGGGAGGGCAGGATTTTGAGGGGAAGCATTACAAAATCTGAAGTAAGTCATACTCTCAAATTGAAAGACCACGCTCTTGAATAAAGATGATAAAATAATCCCAGAAAATTTTTGTCTTTGAATATTTGCAAGACTTGGTCTTGTTGGGGTGAGTAGGATCATTCGATGTGCAGGGTGTGCATTTTGATTGGTGTGCATCATTTTGTGAAGTTTGATTTAAACAAAATAGTCAATGTTACTGATCAATCTTAAATGCCAGAAGAGAGACCTGGATGGTGCCCCTAACCAAAGCATAAATTAAAGAGGCATCATGTAGTTTTCAGCGGCCACTAGCGGTGCGGTTTTAAGATTGCAACCAGGTCTGTGCTTGCTTGAACTCATGAGTGAGCATAATCTGAAACACAAGTGTTTTCATACAGAGATCCTGCAATAAACGCGGAAACACCTGCATGCCAACTGTGGCTTTTCTCCAGACAAGTTCAGGCTCTGTTACTTCAACATTCCTGGCTCAGAGACAGATCAACACCAGCTCTATACCAAAAAAAGGCAGTGTGACAGACAGTCTGCTTTTCAGTAACTAACTACTATCTGTGTATCTGTCACAGCTACATGTATTGGACTGAATATTATAAAAACGATTGTCACTCTATACTGTAGTGTTAGTGGATGGCTCTTCCTCTGTTTTGCAGTGTTGTATATTATGTAGGTCACGTTAGTTACAGCGACTGAGAGGTGGAGAAGTTGTGTACGGTAAAACCACAATAAATCTATATTGAATGTTACTAAGCAAACAGCAACAGGTCTGATCTAATGTAGCGTTAGCTGGCTGCCCTGTCTGCATCACTATGTTAGGCTAGTAAATCGCTCCACATTTGTTCTTTATCTTTACATCCTTTCTTGCGGGCTAAATCAACACTTTGATATAATACCAGTGGTACACGGGATAGAAATATGGTTCATGTAAGCTGGTGAAGCAATGTGGAAAGCAATACTACTTTGCACCGGATAACATTAGCTAACGAGCTAAGGTGGCTCTCTCCGTGACTTTCTGATGTTCACTGTGTTTCATCATTTGAATCTTGTTTGGTCTGATGGGCTTCAGCAAATAAAACTTTGTTGTTTTTATCCTTATGTGGAGTTTGTGTTGGAGTCTGTGTTTTGCTGGGAGTCAGTTGTTTTGTGGTCTTAGCTGTAGTCTGAGAGGGCATCGGGAGCACGCACAGAGCTGAATCCGACCCGGTGTCCTCACATTAAAAGCAGAACAGGGGAATAGTGAATAGAGAAACCAGGCGTGGGCTTCATTTCTAAGTGAGTTTTGAGCCCACTAATAATAAGGCAGTGAAAATTTTATTTATTAAGTAATTTCATTGAAAAACTATGTAAAGCCCCTTTTTAATAGAACACAAAAATTCAAACTGGGAGGTCACGTGATGAGTGAAGAGTGAGAGGACCATCTCCACCAGCCTTCGCCTCGAGGGCAAATTATTTATTATTTCTGACTAAATTAAACCACAGTTAACTGAATGACTTATAGGGAATCCAGTCAGTAATTTACAAGAATCTCTGAGGAGAACAATCTTTGAAGCGAAAAAGTCACATATGTCAACTACTATGAAACAACTATTAAACCTCTGGAGTCTTTGTCTAAACAAACTCTCAAGATATGTGACAAAAAAAACTAATTGCAGAATACTTCAGATAATGCCATAATTTGTTTAGTTTTGATAATTTTATATTTTCTAATTAGTGCTTAGTATATAAAACTTGAAATGGCTTGGCTCCTCCTCCACTTTGTGATTTTGTTTACTCTGTCAGTAAAATCACTTAGGTCCTTCAGAATCTCCGCTACTTGAGACATGTGTCATACCATTCTGTCGTACTGCATTTGGCCTGTCTGCCTTTTCTGTAAAAGCCACAAACCAGTGGAACACCAATTAAAATTTAATTGACTGGTAAATGTTTGTTATGTTTCATTGTGAGTAGTTCTCATTCTATGTCTTGTGTCTTTTTCTGTGTAACCGTGTGTTTATGTGACTTTGTGTGCTGTTTTGTACTGGGGCTGAGCGATGTGGCTCGGGGTCGTGTTGCAATTGTTTTGGTGGACGTCGCAACATGACAGGGATGCTTTTTGGCGATGTTGTGATCTTGGTGGCATTCTAATGAACTAGTCAGCCTTAGCAAATGTATGTATTATTATATTGTTATTAACCATGACCTGCAGATTGGAATTAGCTTGAAGCTATAATCTGGTACAGTGCATCAAATGGTAGCGTTTATGTTTTACTGTACGCTGTCCCTTTTAAAACAAATGTGCTGCTGTGAGGTTAGCATGGAGAGAAAAATGTTGCTCCATGAATGGATCCAGCTGAGTGCTGGCTTTGAGGATTATCTGATATATTCATACTGCACATGCAGCAGGACAAAAACTTAACATTTACCATGCCACATTCATGTTGTGAGGGTGAGTTGCTGAGCTAAAGTAAGCCAAAGGGGACAGCCAGGGACTCTCCAAAACTGCAGGTCAGACTCTGTCTCTCCTCTCTGCCCGCTTGGTCAACTGACTCATGCAGCTGCCATGATAATGATGTACTGGGTTATCTCTGGGAAATTTGTAACCCAAATACCCGATAGGTAACCCAAGGTCAAGATTATCTTTACTTTTGTTTCATTACAGACAAACTGACTGGCTCTCACACACAATGTGAATTTAGGTTAACTAAGGAAAGCATAGTGATTTGAACCAAGATCCAATAGAATCTTCACACATGCATATAAGTGTGAACAATAGCGATATTTGGACAATTGGTGAATCTCTGTAGGTCTATGAAGGATAAATATCCCAAGTCAGGAAGTATCTGTCAGATTTGGTGTTGGCATGGCACGTGTTCACACGTTGTATCTGTATCTCCTCGGCCTGGGTCAATACACGATGTTCTGTAAGTCTTTCAGTCTCCAAATCTTCTTCATCACACCTGAACTTGGCTCACTTTATTTCCATAACAGAGGGACACCTCTCACATCACATGAGTGATCTTTTAATGTGAAGGGCATTAACCACAATCATCAAACTCCAGAAAATTCCTTAAAGGGAAATGTCAGAAAGCTGCTCTACTCGCCCCCCAAAAAGTGTAAGTGTATATTTTTTACAAAATGTCACAAAAAAGTTTAGAAAGATTTTAGTAAGTCCCCTCACATAAATGTATTCAGATTCCTTTAGCAGGGGCTACCTCCCCCTACTTTAAACTGTGCCAAAATCTGTCATTTCTGAAGAAACATAAACCTCCTGACATGTGTGGCTCCAAAGACCTATCAGTTTAATTGCAGTTGACAGCCAGCTACTCTCAAAACCTCTTGCCAGGCAGCTGGAAAACTTACTCTCAACTCATATAACTCAGACTAGACAGGCTTCTTTCATGGATATTACTCAACCAGCAATGTCAGAAGGCTTTTGAATATTGTGCAGGTAACTACTCAGAAGAAACAGAAGGCCCTGACTTTGTCCCCAGATGTGGAGAAGGCCTTTGATAGGGGAAGTGGGGCTACCTGTTTGACGGTACTGTGTGACCTTGGGCTGGGCAGATTTCTTTAAATGGATCCGAACCATATAAAAGTCACCAACTGCTATTGTCTTAATTAATGGACAGCGGTCTAAACCTTTTTCTGTGGCAAGAGGCATCTGCCAGGGGTACCCACTTAGCCCACTCCTCTTTGCCTTAGCATTACAGGGCTCTACAGTGCGACCATTTTGTTAGCATATGCCCCTAAAAATCGATACGTGCAAACTGGAAAAATGAAAAATGCACAATGTGCGAGTAACTGCAACCTACCATAATCCCCTCGTCCCCAACGCAGTGCACCGCGCTAATAGGCTGTGACGCAAAATCGGTGTAAATCATATGAGAGTTGTTGAAACTCTGGCAGGAATAAAGCCAGCTAGTCACCGGAGCACCGGGAGAGTTCCTGGTGGGCGGGTCCCTCGGTCGCCGCTTAAGCAAGTCATTTCCATTTTAAAAAACAGTCTATGGTCATTTCTGGATCTGTGGTTGCGGGTCACCTGCTGCCCCCGTGTTCCTGCTCGACACCCTCTGCTGCAACAACTATTGTTACTAGTCCTATTGTAATTATTGTAATTATAATCATTAACATTACGATTGTTATCATTAACACTACTTTAAATATCTGTACCATTTTTCATTTAGTCTATAGCAACATCACCTTTACTGTCTGTACCTCTGTGTGGATATTGTGTAGGCTGCCTCCCTCCCCTCTCTCTCTCTCTCTCTCTCCTGCTCTCTCTCTCTCTCTCTCCTCTCTCTCTCTCTCTCTCTCTCTCTCTCTCTCTCTCTCTCCTGCTCTCTCTCTTTCTCTCTCCTGCTCTCTCTCTCTCTCTCCTGCTCTCTCTCTCCTTCACCCCAACCGGTCGAGGCAGATGGCCGCCCACCCTGAGCCATGGTTCTACTCGAGGTTTCTGCCTCTTAAAAGGAAGTTTTTCCTTGCCTGTGTCTCCTAGTGCTGCTCTTGTTGGGAACTGTTGGGCTTCTGTAAATATCATCACAGAGTACGGTCTAGACTTGCTCTTTTATGAAAAGTGCTCTGAGATAACTGTTGTTGTGATTTGGCGCTATATAAATAAAATTGAATGGTTCTGATTGTTGATGAGATAGTAGCATTAACAAATTAAGTGACTAATGTAGTAATAGTTTGTATTTGTGAATCCATCCCTGGTTCAAAAACTACACAAGCACCAATCCCAGTAAAGTTTTTTGTGATGAGTGATCAGTGTTTTAAAAGCTGTTTACAATGTCATATTTTCAAAACAAATTATTAAGGCCGATGCTGAGTGTCCAGATACAAGGGTCTTCACTTCCATAGTCCTCTAATGGTTTCACACCATATAAGAGAAGGAGCACACATGTAGTATAAATATGTAAATAATAAATAGTTTGTTAAACTCTTTTTTTGCTGTGCTCCTAAATTTCTTTGTGTGTTGTGCTCCTTGGGAAAAAGCTTAGCATAGAGCCCTGCATTAGCTGGAAATATTTGGCTACATATCTGTGTAATAGGAATAATCATGGGGAATGTGGTGCATAATATCGGCTTGTGCACAAACATTATTTTTCTGTTCTGGTCCCCTCTGGTTATCAACTCCTACTATCCTAACAGTTTTAGTGAGTATAGTACCATATCTGGCTACAAGATTCATTTGAGTAAATCTGAAGCACTGAATAATACAGATGATTTGCACAATTCTATCACAGCGTCTGACCATGACTCCAGCTGCGTTCTGTGTTCTCCTGTGTTTTTTTATCTGTTCCCTCCTTCCTTGTGACAGTGTGACAGAGTGTGTTTGAGTTGTGGGTGTGGTCTAAGTTCCCGGCACCTGGCTCTTGTCCACACCAGACGACATGTGATCGACAGTGGTGTAGTAGTTCAAGGCCAAAACTCTTTCTAGTGAAGTGTTAATGTGGTCTTCTCAGTGCTCCAGGATTCTGGTGCCAGTGTTTCAAGTCAAACCTGCAACATGAGGGATCTGTGAACACCTAATTTTGATCTAGATTTTGCACAAGTTAAAGATCTAGAGTGACCATTGTCCTTGATTGGTCGCATCAGTCTCATTAATATCCCCTGCAGGGATACTTGTATTGATTCCTGAGTTTGTTTTCCGTACTCCCTATGGAGTCTGGTCACTTTTAATGTAAATAAGGGATTAAGAAATAAAGCACACTATTGTTATATACAGTATCAGAGTCTGGCATGATATAACTAAATATCTGGGAAGGAATGTGAGGTGCTTGCTGTCTCCTATAGCCTAAAATAGAGGGACATGTTTCCATTGCTTCTGGGAGTGTAAACTACCCTCCAGATTTTGGGCATGTATTTCTAAGGTAATTAGTGGGATATTAAAATAGAACCTGGTGTTTTCCTCTTGGGCCTCCCCCGCTAAGATTGCATCTCCCTGCATCACACTACAAGCTCCTTTTAATTGCTCAAAAGTGTGTCTTGCACAAAAGAAGAGGAGTTGTTTCTGGAGGTTTGGTTATTTACCTACTGACCTGAAAAAAGATCCCTATCATAAGCCCAGTTATGGTCCACACCACATGATATGGCTACTGCTGACTGGTTGTTTGAATTTGCCCTACGTGTTGTGATCTGGCCATGCCACCAATCCTGTTCCTAGTGTTTCTTATGTTTTCCTCTCCCAGTGTTTCTGTCTGTCAGCTGTCAGTCTTCTGTTTGTGCCTGCATGGGCGATGCACCTCTCTGCGTGCATCAGTGAAGGTCACGTGAAGCCAATTCCACAATCAACCCTTGCAAACCCAGATTGTCCGTTCACTTTCTGTGGTGCACAGTGCTAACACAAGTATTTTGTAATGTTTGATTCCTGTGTCTTTCTGACATCCTGTGTTTTTCTTGTGCCTTAGATTTTTTGATCCTTGATTCTGGGGAGCTCTTGCTGATCTGCCTCGTTTGGTTTTGTCCTGTTTTCACTTGCCTGCCGTGCTCATGTTCCCTGCCTGCCTGCTTACGGAAATTCAATCCTCTGGAGTCCCTCCTTGCCCATTCACTTTTGTTTTAAGAATGAAACCACTGTGATTCTCCTTTTTTCCAACTGCTTTTGTGTCTGGTCATCTTGGTTTCCTGGTTCAATATTAATGTGTTTATGGACTTTTCTGTGTGTTGGGCTATTCCTTGTTTAATTATAAGAATTTTTTTTTTAAAAGACTCAAACTGTCACATGGGAAATGCCTGAGTTGTTGCTTGCTGTGAGCAGCTGTGTATCACGGCCTGCAAGGCTTTAAGGTTATATTTACAGTGCATGTTGTTGTGTGAGACATGGTAAGCCATGCTAATGTGTTGCAGCTGAGCGCTCTGTGTGAAGTCTAAGAATGTTCCTGAAACACTAAATGTCCTAAGGACTCTTGGGGGTGGTTGGGCCTCTATAGTACTAATAGAGGCCATTACCCCTAAAATCCACTGACTCGGGCTATGGTGCGTTACAGCTGCACTACGGTTGCCAGAGCTTATCCCGGCCATTCTAGCCAATCCTCGTGAGTCCACCAGAAGCGGCTGAAGCGGCTCTCCGCTCCGCAGACAATAGGTAGCAGGTCTATTTTTGACGGAAGCCGCGTCAAGCAGCACAGAGCAGATCGAACCAGGCAGGAAGTCAGACACCGAACAGCATAGAGAATCCGGTCAATTTTCAAAATAAAACACCCTGTGGAGACTCCCGATCGTAAAACAACAAATACGGTTAAAACAGACACAGAAAGAAACCGTTTAACTACGAAGCCTACTTAATCATAGTAAAAGCACAAAATGCACAGATTGATTACCAAATCAACAAAATCTAACCATGTCAGCAAAATCATGCAGCAAAACGCTCTGATTCTGAAATGCTCTTTGTGGGAAATGTAGCCTGAAGTTGAGGGAATGAAACGGGGTCACAGAGAGCTGTGAAGAAATCAATAACCGTGGTGCAGCCGTAACGTGCCGTAACCAGAGTCAGTGGATTCCTGCCATTAGAGGCGGTGATGATGATGATGATGATGATGAAGGTGTCTTACCTTTAAAGAGCTGGTACATTCCAGGCACTATGATGATGGCGATGGCCAGCAGCTTGCTGAAGGTGAGGAAGATTTGAATCCTGGCTGTCCACGTCACACTCATACTGTTCAGGTACATGACAGAAGCTACAGGCACAGACAGAGAGCCATGTAAAAACATAATATACTATACTGAAAATCCATGCGTGTTGTTCGTTGCGTTTCCAAACATAGTTGGCCGTATCATCTCATTACATTCTCAACAAGTGGTTGATTTCTGTGCAAGTGGAATCTTATTTAATATCTTAATTGAATATTTGACTATGTTACATAAAATGGAAATATTTGAGTAAAGCACGTACTTAGTTACATTCGGCCACTTGGAATTAGGTTCCTACTGAACAATTTTGCAGCACACAATTTATATCCAGTGACAACATTCAGTGCCAGTGCAGAAGATAACGTATCCTTCATGGAGAAAAACACAGTTTTAAGACTTGGAGGTCGGGATGGTGGACGGACATGTCTGACTTAAATGTGTAGACCGAAGATTGTGTTCCATCATAATTTGACTGTTAATGATCGCTTTTTTCAAATCTGTAACCGTGATCTTTGCCTGAATTAACCTTTAACTTAACCTATGTGCCATAACCATGGTCTTTCCATAATCTCTACCATACATTGTAGAAAAACAAATTTAATACAAAAATATTAACAAAATTGAATGTAATGTTGAATTGATTATTTTTGTCTAGTGATAGGGTTGAGCAGTTGAACTGTTTAAGCAAATATAAACATCAAAATCCTGCAGACCCGACTAAACCACATGTTTAACAGCTTGTCTACACTGGCCACCTAGCAAAGGCATCACAGCAGCAGCTTTAGTCTTCCACTGTCTGCACTGGACCTGATCAGCAGTACTGCTGTGCACTCTCATTAGTGTTTAAAATAAAACACACTTTAGGTCGCAGTTATGTGCGTAAAGTTACATTGTTTAGAGAACTGGACTGATCAAAATAGAAGCACATCTGCTTCTCAGACATGCATAAGATGGATGACAGAAAACCACTGCTGAAGTGGTCTGGACAATGTGTCAGTGCTGTGGGTCTCCGGTCTGTGCAAAATTTCTACTGGACTGCTCAATTTAAGAGGAGTCGGATTATAATGTCTCGCTCTTTTTAAAATATCTTTATACATTCAAGTAATTTACATGCATGAATTTCGTGATTTCTGTAACTATTTTGCAACTACTTTTGATAATGTGTCTACGGGGTCATATTGTTGTATTTTTTTATATTACCACTTGACCAAGTCGTCAGCTGGATGATCAGTTTGCGTTTGCATAAATTACCCGTTGCCTGATGAAGTTCTGGTAAGGTTGGATCATTGCCCCTTTTTCAGCACCATAACGTTTTAGGAGCTTTAACTCTCCATATGTTCTTTCATTGAGGTGGTTATCTTGCACCTGGCCTAAATATAGGACAGAATGTGCACAGAACTAGCTCTCTGCACCATGTTACACTGACACATACTGCACCATTATTAACCCAATTAAAACCTAAATAACTCATGAAACTGGCTTTATTATGCTGGACATTGTGTATGTTCCTATGGGAGGATTTCAGTTTTGCTTCGAGGGAATCACTGTAGTACTGCAGTATTACACATCTTTGCAGAGTTGCTGTCTGTTCATGTTGTGGTCTGTGTTTATATTTAATGGAGAGGTTTGCTAAGATAAGCAGGAATTTTTACATATTATTTTTCATTTTGTCATAGCTGACATAAGGCTCTCCTTCCTCCCCCTCTTGTCTATAACTGTACAGTTTGATTCCTGTTTTCATGCAATCGTACATCTCCTGTCATTTACATTCCAGGTTACAACAGGTCAGAAAGATAATATCATCCTGATATATCGTCACATTATTATTATTACACCAATTTTTCATTTAAAGGTAGTCTAGGTATACATACTTATGCCGATGGCGGTAGCCAGTTTGACAGCCATAGGGGGGATGACACAAGGCATGAACAGAGGTTCCAGAATGTACTGACCAAAGGCCAGAGAGATGACTGCCATCGCTGCAGGCCTGGGGACACACACATACATGAAAAGGTAGACTCAACATGTCAATACAAGTCAATCATTTTATTTTCACACTAAAAGTAATGACTACATGTCAGTGAAAGCAGAGTGAATATTGGAATTACATTCATCAGGTGGGTGGACTCACACCACTCCAAACAAATGATAAAACTGGCATCTGGATTTGTAAATGGAAAATATTTTGCTAACATGGTAGCAGTGTGTCAGAGTGTCTGTCAGCATGACATGCAGTTTTATAGCCCCCGCTAGTGGCCAAAAATTGATGAATGCAGCTTTACTGTACACAGTATAAATATAAAGTATAGGCTTACTGATTTAATACAATCTTTTTAGAGCAATCATAAAATTGTAAACTTTGTAATTCAGCATTTACATTTTGGTTTTTTTACAATATAGATATAGACATGCAACAATCAACTTATTTTAAAAAGTCAAACTATTTTTATAGCCCAGCTGAATAAATATGAATGTGGAAACTCCTATGTTAATTTCTGTGAAATAACCCTGAATCAGGGCTCTTTTTCACACGCAGCTCTTCCAAGCACCAATTGTAAAAAAAACAGCCATGGCGACCTAACATTAGCTAGCTAAGCTATGAAAATCAGGCCAACTTTGGTGCTACACTGAGTGACTAGCTAGTGTCGCTAACATCTAAGACACAGTGGTGATTATCAAAATGACCAAAAATACTAAATACAAAAAGAAACGGTAAATACTATTAGCAATATGTAGGCTACAGTGTTAATGGTAACATTACTGTAGAGCTGACAGGAAGTAAACAGTTTGTAAAACATATGTCACACTACATTGTGGAAGTAGAGAATGTTACCATGAAATAGAAACAGGTAGTTTAGTCCTTATTGAAGGTCATAGAAACAGGTAGTTCAGCATTTTGCAGCCCTGATTCATGGTCATTACACAGAAACTACCTCAGGTGTTTTAAAGTAACAAGTCACAGCATTAAATATAATTTGTAGAGAAATACCTTGAAACAAAGGGAATGTTTGGAACACAGGGGAGAATGAATTACAGCATTATAATATGGTAATTATTAGGGGTGTGATGAGACACATCAATGGGTTCATGAGATCGAGACAAGACGAGATTTTAACACTATTTTTAAGAAGTCTTCAGTGGGCATTAAAGACTTAATTTGCACCAATTTCTGCCTTTTCTGCATCAATATATGGTGCATATGTTAGGATTTATGTAAAGGGAAACACAGAAGGGTGGCAGGTGACAATTCAAAATCTAAAAATATGATTTAGTCTTCCCTCCACTTGGTGTCTTTGTTTGGGGAAGTAACCTTTTTAAATGTGCATGTGGCACCTTTTCACCTCAGTGATAAATGGATTCATTTTAAGTCATTATAAACTCCTGGACTTTAATAGCTCCTGTTTTTCAGCAGGTTTTCTGCTCATTTTCAAAACTTTCAGAATATTATGAGAATAACATCATCCTTTAATGAGAACTCATAATATTTTTCAAAGTCTACCTGCCCGCTGTGCATTACATTATTGCTCTGCTGATATGGTTGTATCCCCTTCAGACCGTCTCAGAACCCCCTTAGGGACTGTAATGGATGAGACAAGGAGGTGGAAAACGAAACTAACTGGAGAGACTTCTGATCAGGCAGAAATCTCACCACAAATCCACACGTTAACTTCAACACCTCCGAAAAAAAATGCAGCTCACAGTCCCCAAAAGAGCAGGTTTGCACCTCAGTTTTTAGATGTTTATATTGTAAAACTCTACAGGCTCTGTTACCACTCGATCACAAACTGGCTGCGACTCACAGCGTGAGAGGGGGGTTACTATCTTTATTTGTTATTACTCTTGACGGCGTACATCGGGGTCGCATCAGCTGGATGGAGGTGATTTGTGAGACGAGTCGATGTTATCAGTCATACATTTGTTTTTCACTGTGTGACAAGATTGATGTGTGGCAGGACAGTGTAAAAGTCACAATTGCGTGAGTCTGGTGAGACGGCTTTTCCCATGACGAGAAGTATCGTCAAGTTTTAATTTCGTCACCACTGTTGGGCAAGTTACTCAGAAAAGGTTACTAGTTACCTATTACTCATTAAATAAGTAAAAATATTACTTTACTTATTACTGGGTGATAAAAGTAAGTGAAGTTACTCGTTATGTTACTAAAATCTTCACAAATTACATGTATTACTTATTACCTCTTTATTATGAAACAATTACCCCACTATTACCGTGTTTTTACCAAGCTGTAATGTAAATTGCTGCAGTCATAAGTAATAATGTATTTAGAATATTTCTCCACTACCTTTTCAAACCATCTTTGCATATTCATAAATCTTCAATATTTTTCAAACCGAGTTTTCAACCTGGCCACCCCTGTAGTCTTCCGCCTAACATAGCCCCACTCTGATTGGCCATTTCAGCTCTAATATATCTCCGTGTAACTTCGGTTGTAGCAGGTATTATCTAGTTGCTCAGCAGTGTGTGTGCGTGCGTGTGTGATAGTAATATCTGATCATCCTAGACAAACTGTTCCCATAATCTCATCCTCATGTGTTGGACTGTGTGCTGTGTGTAGGCTTGGCTTCAATAAGAATCAAATAAGGTTGGCCGTTCCCACAGGCTCATCTTATGGCTCATCAGTATTTCCCTCTTCATTTCCCACAACAGCCACTGAGCTGCTGCAGCCGGGGAAATCTCTCTTTGTCTCCCTCATTCTTGTTTTCATTCTCTGCCTCTCTGTGTCTGTTCATTTCCCATGGTTTCCATTCAGTCCTGCTAGCCTGAGGCCACCATTAAAATTGGGCAGCTTAGGATAGCCACTGGACTGTTTATACTGCTTTGCCTTGGCTATGTACACAGACAGCGGCACACGGACAATTTTCTCACCTCACTGGTCTAAATTAAACTCACTATCCCACTTCACAAGGTCACAGCCAGATAGGGCCTTTATTTGCCTGGTGTTGTGGGCTCCTTTTGTGGAGGACAAAAGCTGTAATCAATAATATCTCTCTAAACAATTTCCAATAAATAACTACTTGCCCTATTTACAGCAGTGCTTTGGTGCAATGAGGAAGCACAGAAGTAGTTTATTCAGCTATTGCTTAGAGACAGTGTGTTTAGAACAGATTTAGAAATGAATTAGGTTCAAGTTTCTGTGGACATTTTGTCATTAATTTGCATGTCCGTGTGAAATAGGTAGCGTTGGAAGTGTGGTACCATAGTGGCTACTCAGTCACCAACTGGACAGTAAGCTAACACACCATGCTTCTTTTGTGGTTCAGGTCAGTACTGTCAAGGTGGTCAGTTTAGTAAATGGCACAAATTCTGTGAGTCGTGTCAGTTTACCAAAGCTGCACTGTATTCGTGACAAACGTTACGGTCAGAGTTTAAAACAGTTGCCTATTAAAGCATCCAATAGACATGGAGCAACATAATCATTCATTTGAAGTCAGTTTGTGTCCATCTGATGAATGGTAGTCCAATATTCACTCTCCTTTCATCTCTTTTGTCCCTACCAACTGGTTTTATCAGAGCTTTTTTGCTGCCTACTGCAGTAAAGTTTTAGGCCTGTAAAACCAAAAAATTAATTGAAACATACTAAAACGCCCCGTAGAACTGAGCAGCAGAGAAGAATTGGGTGATAATTCTCTACTAGGGACGATTTTTACATGAGACAGTTATTTGACACATTATAGTAGACTAATAATTAATGCAGCTTTAAGTTTAATTGAGCTTGTGTTAAGGCGGCGGACATTACCTTATAGCAATGAGATCAACCCATAGCCTTATGAAAGCCATTTGAGGTCCGAAGGCTTCCATTATATACGTGTAATGTCCACCAGACTTCTTAATACAAGTCCCCAGCTCAGCATAGGACAGGGCTCCTGCAGTGACAGAAGTGACAGATTAGCTCTGACTCTGAAACAAGAAGGTAGAACACTCCCAGGGCTGTTAAACGTCTATGGAAATGTACAGTCCCTCCCTGGGCCCCATGATATATCCAAATATATTACTGTGAGAGCCTTTCAGGGTCTCAACCCATAACTTTAAGAAAGAAAGATTTAGGCGGGCGAATTTTAATTAGAAGTTTAGGG
Source organism: Micropterus dolomieu (assembly GCF_021292245.1). Classification (NCBI taxonomy): domain Eukaryota; kingdom Metazoa; phylum Chordata; class Actinopteri; order Centrarchiformes; family Centrarchidae; genus Micropterus; species Micropterus dolomieu. The sequence continues at coordinate 3,103,470 of NC_060168.1, read as the reverse complement.
AATAGGAATGAAGGGAAGCAGGGAAGGGTTTAAAGAAGGGAATTCAAGGATAATGTGCTTGGACCTTTCATTACAGTGGAAAAACTGGACGTGCTGCCTGCCTCCTGCAGCACCGGTATTTCAACACTGTCTCCTAGAAATGACATTCATCATATTACTAAAATGTTTCCCAATTATGTTGTGATGACAAATTTTATTTTTTTATTATTGTAAGCGCTACATTTATGTCCCACACAGGGAGGAGGTCCAGGTTTGGGTTAAATGTTAACAAATGTGCTTGTTTCATACTAAAAGACACTGCTGACCTTTCTCTATTAAACCAGACCATGATCTTTCCCTAACCTTAACCAAGTGCTGCAGGATTCTCAACATTACCATAAAAATATAATAATGCTCTAGTCAGAAGATATTGTATTGCAAGACTGTTTATTTTTTCAGAACACAAATGACAGATCAGTAATAATTTTACTGATATGTTCATTATCAAAATTTTTGCAACTTGCCAGACATGTTAATGAACTTTTCCTTATTATGTTAATAGAAAATGCAATCCGGGTAGTATTACATGTATATTCTGTTGCAAATTAGTTGTATATAAACATCATTTGCAGGAGGTATTGGGTATTTGGATGTATGTTTAGCTTTTGTTTGAGCAGTTACTGTGGATTGCATGGTTGACCTACTTAATCCTCCTGAGACCGGATGCATAAAACTATGTATTCTTCTTCTTCTCATCAGATTTATTAAGCGGCAAGTATGCCTGATTCTGTTTTATAAATCTCAATCAAACTGACCACACATGCACAAGCCTGTAAACCAGTGGTTCTCAAACTTTTTCACATCAGGGACCCCTAACCTAACACAAACTAGACTACGGACCCCCATTTGATAAAATTTTGTCCCAGGGTCCCCCATCTGATAGGATTTTTGCTTTTAGATGTTTTATTAGAGAAAGCGTATGAAACCCATGACGAAAATAGTCAGACATTCTGTTAATGTGCTACTTATGGATGGAATTATAATGAAAATAAAGTATTCCGCTTTTTGCTGGGGATCCCCTGGAAACCCCTCAAGGACCCCGGGGGTCCCTGGACTTTGTCAGCTGTAAACAATCATCAGCTGTGATATGTCATCATTATTAAATGTCAGAAGTATAATCAATGATTAATTTCTAGAGCTCATATTGAAACAGCGTTTACAAAGTGCTTCAAAATTCAGGATTCATCACTCATATATTTTTAAATAAAGTTTATGAATGTGCTTAACCCGCAGCTTTCTGTGAAAAACCACGTTTACCCCTGGTCTGAAGTATGCAGGTATGCACATTCTTAAATACCAGTTATGCGTGGGTAAAGGCGTACATGTGGTTTTTGTATGTACATCGGAAGACACCTGGTGTCTTTATATTCTGGATACTTCCCTCTTCCCTCACCATACCCCACTGATGAAGCTGCTTGATTGAATTTTAAACTTGAACATAATTGTGCATGAAAAATAACCTGCCACTTAACAAAATCATACAACTGAGTCTTCCTACTTCACAGTGAGAGAGACTTGAGTATTTATTTAGTGTACCACTCACATTTTACTTCAAGACACGCAATAACAGTCTTTTTGGCTGTTGATGATAACAATAATAATAATAATTATTATTATTATTTAGAAAACATAGCAATACTTTCTTAAACTCTCATTTTAGGAAGCATGAGCACCATGGCTGGATATTTCTCTGCTTATAGCAAATGTATGGAAGTCTGAAAGTGTGGGCTTTTCACATAATGTGGTTCACATTTACCTTGCACAATTGGAATCTTTCGCCTTTTTCTTTGGAATGAATATCATGCCATATCTCTAAACTGAAAACTTGTAATCTATGAAAGTTTGAAAATCTAATAAAAAAAGATCCAGAAACAGTTTTACCAATTTTCAAACCTAATTCTTGAAACAGCATGTGGTTAATGCTGTGAAATGTCACAATTTGTTCATGTTAAGGCACCAAAACTTCTTGATCAGGTTTGGTAAAAGATCATGTTTTGGGTTAAAATAACTTAACTTACATAACAAAACTAAAAAGAATCAATGTTGACTTTTCGTTTCACACGGGAAACTTACACCAGTCTCCTGGGTAACAGGAGCAGCCACCTGACAAACTATTTTGTGAATACAAACTAGATCTTGATGTTGTAAATAGTAGGCTACTGGCTATAACCCGTAAGCAACGTCTGAAATCTCTCTCACAAATAAGGAATTAGGAATTATAATGTAGCCTAATCTCAGCAGTGCGACCACCAGATGCCCAAGTGCTGCCGGCTGCTGTCTGGTCCAGCTCACGAGCCACACTGGTCTCTGAGAGCTCGCATGTCATCTCCAGGTAGAACAATTATTGTAAAACACATGTGTTTCCTCCATTATTTCTGTATAAAAAAACTGAAACAATCACTACATGCAATAGCACAACGTGCTGTCATCATAAACATAGCCACAATATATGCCTAGTTGTCAGAATAAGAAAACGGTCCGCTTTGATGACGGATCTGTTTTCCTGTGGAGGTGTCATCCACTGCGTGTTGCACCACACAAAATATATTTTTATGTGGATATTTTCTATAGTCTGTCAATGAAGCAGCATAAATCACTATGAAGCCATGAATTAAAATACCTCAGTAGAGGATACTGTATATAAACCACAAAGAGGCCAATTCCCACCATCCCTACCAGTAAATTGCATCCTGCATATGACAGTCTGGCAGACCGTTACAGCGCCTGTAGGGGGTGCTAGAATGTTAGCGGTCCAAGCATTAAAGGCACAATGAAGATGTGTAACTATACTGACTTGAATCTAATCTCACTAAATACAAATCTAATAAAAAGGAAATATTTGTACACCCAAAAAAAGCTTAAACTTGTTAGAAGATTATTTTTTGAGCATACATTGTAAATATAAATCATAATATATAAAGCTTGTCTTTAGTAATAAAAGCACTTAAACACCAAGCTTAAGGGTTTAAAGAAGGGAATTAAAAGATAATGTGCTTGGACCTTCCATTACAGTGGAAAAACTGAAGGATTTAAGGAGACTGCAACAATATATGCTACAATACACAGATGTGCACAACAATACGTGCAGAACACATACATTTGGTTTTAGTAAAAACGCTTTTTATTCTTAGGTTGCACTAATATCTTCAGTAGATATTTTTAATAGGAAGAGTATTTTTTACACACAATTTAAACTAACCATAAATTTTGCTTCTAGCAATAGAAAGGCACTTTTTGAAAGAAATTTCAAAAAGAAAAGATTTTGTAGTGAAACTATATTTTTTGCACATGTTTCTCATACAGACCAAGTTTAACATCTTTATTTGTTCATAAATGGCACAAACTGCTGAACAAGCTGAACTTGTTATTATTATTAACCTGGAAACCAACTCACCGAAGAGTGACAGCACACCGCAGGCGATCCACACTATCAGTGACATTCCTACACTGCCGGAGTGCTTCAGGATGCCCTTTGGAGAAATGAAGATCCCGGCTCCGATGATGGTGCCGATGATGATGGAGATCCCTCGGAGCAGGGTCACCTTTTTTCCTAGTTCCACCTTTCTGTCATCCTTGTCCTGCGGTTTCTCACTGGGATCTGACTGAGTCCCATTTTGGCAAACTTTGTGTCCATTCACCGCGACTGCTCCATCTTTTTGAGTAGATGCTAACCTTTTGGTCATTTTTTAAACACTGCCTAACACTTACTCACGGTCTCTTGTCTTTTTTGGATAGGATTTAAGGTATAAGTCAGCTGGAATCTGTCCCTCTGGTCTAGCCTGGACCGAATCAGCCTTAGTGACTGGTGCAGGAAAATGTTACAAAACTGGCAGTAAAACTAAATTCAAGGGACGAAAGACCTACTCACAAACACTCTCTAACTTCTTGTCACTAATCTCTCACTGTACACTACAGCCCCTTTGACCGACTCTTCACATCTCTTACTTCACCAAACATTTTTCCCCTTGTTCCTCTTTCTCCGTTACTGTCGTCTGTATTGCTGTCTCATCCTGTGTTCCTCCTGTGATCTGTAGCCCCTCCCTCTCTGCCTCTGTTCCTGTCAAGCCTTTTATTTATACCTGGAGTTCTGCCTCCCCTCCAAAACCAGCAATGGTTCACTAGGGTGAGGTGTTGTGCTTCTTTGGTGCAAGGTAATCATGACACAGCAAAGAGGGTTGATACCTGTATTCAAGGTTATCTCCACCTACGTCTGGGTGTCTGCTCCCTCCGAAGTTTCTCTTTTGTCTCTTTTCCTGTTTTAGTTCAATAACTGGCTCTGTTTGCAACTCACCTTTAGTCCTAGCACAGATTTGGTACTTTAACATAATAACAAAAGCTGTATAACTTGTGTCCTGGGATAGTTTCATTCATGGCAAGCAGGGACAAGCTGGCATAGGACTGCAGCCACTTTAACAAGGTTTCTCACAGACTACTTTGCATTTTGGGGGGTGTGGTACAATTTGTTAAAGGAACAGAAACTGGGAAAGTGTTGGCAAACTCTCCCATGTTGATTTACTTGGAACAGATCCACTTCACACACAATCTTTTGTGATAATGTTCAAGTTTATTTGTATGGCAACATTCACAGCAAATGTATTGGGTTACACGTGTGTCTTTATTACACTGTAAAAAAAAACAAAAAAACAGATTTGAGAACAAAACTAATGACAATTCAATCAAAAAGTTTTTATTGCAAGTAAAATAAAGTTGTGATTAAAATGTATTAATGTAACTTTTTTTGCAAATCTAAAGGTTTTTTGCGTTGAACTGAATTTTGTGAGCAGGACCTATACTGAAACACATCTAATGAGAAAAACAACATTTGGTGCAGCTGTATTGTTGTCTTGGTGGAAACATTGGACTTTTAGTCTTAAAAAAAAAAAAGAAAGATGTGTAAATCAGGAGAAATATGGGAGAATTGCGATCCCGGGGGGAAACCAGGAGAGGACAATGAAAAAAAGGGTTCTCCTGGGAGAATCGAGAGGGTTGGCAAGTATGCCTACTGGCCGTTACTCTGGGCTGGTGCATTATTTTCCATAATCCAAGGAGGATTAAATCAAGGGCAACTGGACTTGATTGAAGATACTTGAAGACGTTTTGCCTCTCATCCAAAAGGCTTCTTGTGTTTTAATTGACTGACACTGAGTACCAGCTGTTTAACCCTTTTGTGGGGATCATGGTGATGGATACTGCTGATTCATTAGTGCTGCTAGCTGTTGCAATGAGAGTTGTTGAGGTCATTAGAGTCTCCTGAGGCCCAGTGTGAACAACCATCATTGGCATTGTCACATGAGGCCAGATGAGATTGTTTCTTCAGTGTCCTGGGCACATCCTCCGAGACCGACCGAGGCCAGTTTGACCACTGGGAATAAAGTACGAAGGTGGTTTTCTTGCCAGGTTTGGCTCTTGACACCCGGGGCTGAGTCAGCTAATAGAACTGCTAGCAGCACGGCTAACCAACCGAGCTAACTAGCAACAGATACAGTTAGTGGTTTAGCAAAAAGTAAAGCTATTCATCAAGAAGCTCTGTGTAAATCATCCCGGTACTGGATTCCCTGATGGTCTATGAGGCAGTGTTCTACCTTCAGCAACAAGTAAAGCTATCTGTCCATCAGGAAACTCTGTGAATCACAGAGTTGAGGCAGAGCAGCCAGGGAACATCACAGAGAATATATTTTCTCCATATTTTCATATTTCTCGATCAAATATGATCCAGTTTGACCAAAATCAGTGAAAACAGTGGAGTTTTTGTACAGTAATCAGTGGGGCCCGGCCCCAGAACCTCTATGCTTCAGCAGTGTCACATTGAGAATCTTTTCATTGGACGCTAAATAATACAAGTGTAGAATGAGTCATCAACATTTTAAAATGGTTTTCCAAATGACAAACAATACCTACATAACACATTTTTTGTCATTGATGGGCGAGATGCTGCCATCGTGGTGACATAGTGCAAAGCAAATCATATAAAAATATTTAAATATGGATTCTGATTTCATGAGAATGGAAGATTTTGTTAGTATTGTATGCTTCTCTAAAAATACACTGAGCAGAAAACACATCATTGATACTTCTCTTATCTTTGCCTATTTGGAATTGAAGTAATCCAGAAGTAACTAAAAGTAATCAGCTAAGATTACTTTTATTTTGTGGTACTTGGATTACATAACTGAGTACATTTTTAAACAAGTAATTGTACCGGATTACATTTTTAAAGTAATCCTCCCAACCCTGGCCATATGTGTGTGTAGTTGTTTAGTTTCCCTGATATACAGGTCTGTGCATTCCTCACTGCACTGGACAGCATACACTTGATTGATTCTCTAGTCTTTGAGTGTGTGGTCTTTCGGGTGTACCAGAATCTGTCTTAGCGTGTTGCTGGATTTAAAAAACACAGATGTGGTGTTGAAATGTGTTCTTCTTGGATTTTGTGGCTGTTTTCACAAAGGTCCAGTTTGGACATCCACAAGCTGTTAGTGCCTCCTTCAGGTGTTTATACTCTTTCCCTTGGGCTTGGGCTCTTGTTGGTATGTTATGCTCTGTGGTGTAGGGTTCTGATAACTCCTAGTTTGTACTGTAATGTGGAGGCTGCCGTTCTCTTCAATGTGTATGGCACAGTCCAAGAAGTCCAAAGTTTCCATTGTGGACACTCCGACTGCTAGTAATTGTAAAATGTTGCTAAATGTTTCAAAAGTCTCCCAACATTGTTTTTATCAAAGGAGACTGGTGGCCTTGAAAAGAGAGATAGTGGCTGTTTCTGGCTAAAGTATCTTATGCTTTAAAAAAAAGGTCTATCTCTCTAGGGATGCTTTCCACAATCTTGTCAGAATCTTATAAAAATAATCTGGGCTTGTCAGTGGCAAAAACAAGCACTTTAGTGGACGGGCACAGCTTTGTTTCGCTGCTGCCTAGTGTAGCGCACTCGCTCAATACTCAGGTTAAAAAAAATGTTGTCCCAATTTGTCACATAGACGCATGGGAAAAATAGGGTTCAGGTTGTTAACTTATCTGGCTACAGGCTGATAAAATAGGACAGCACATCACAATATAACTAACGTTAGATTGCGGAACACAAACAGTACAAGTAGCTAACTAGTAGATCTATTATGACTGAGTCACTAGCTCAGTGTCATAAGATGTACTTGTTTTCAACGCATTACAATATCACAGATTGTTAAACAAAAGCAATCATGCACCAGTTCAAACATAATATTCATGCTATTACTAAGATGGGAGTTATGTGTAAACATACCCACTCTGTCTTCTCTGTGGAATTCAAAACTCCCTCTATCCTTAACTACTTTTGATTCACACCAATACATTTTTTATCACAGATATATTTTACTTTCAATAAACATTTTTGATTGCAGTTGTTATGACCTGGCTCAGAAGGCCACAACAAAAGGGAGACTCACCATGGTAAAGTTGAACAAAATTAGTTTATTTAAACCAAAGTTCACCAAATTAAGAGGTATTTCAAACTAACATTAAAGTATCAGGTATGTAGTCTGTGGTTTCAGTAGTGTCTCTGCGGGATGATGGTTGCATGAATGTATGTGTGAAGGCATTGTAGTATGCAAAAACAAGATAAATACCACAAAGCAATAGTCCAACCAAAGAAAACCAAACTAAAGGGGAAACCAGGGAGCCGGACTGCAGGGAGGCCTGACCTGGCCTCCACAGCAGCCTCCTGCAGAATGAAAAGACAGGGTTACAAATAGTCTAGCCTCAAAAGACACTGGGCCCAGGGGCTTCCAGTTACCATAACGAGCTCTTGATCTACAAGGGAGAGAGAGAGAGACCACACCCACTCACGACCCCACAGGGCGTCACACAGTGTTAATAGTTTTGCTCTCAAACCTATTGTGTTTGAGTACATAATAAAGACACAAAGGTAACCCCATGGAAATGTAGCTCAAAGTGCTTGTTAATATGATAACATATTGAAACACTGAAGAAAAGAAGCAGGAAAAAAAGAACAGGAAGTTAGTATTGAAGGCTGACTAACATATTGTTGGTTTTGGTAAGGAAACACCAGCCTTATTCTTTAAAAATTAGTCACAAATAAATAGTTTTATTTTTAAAACAGGCACAGTAAGACAGCTGGTCCCTGTTGTTTATATCAAACGTTTCTCGATCAGGAGGAAATAGTGTGTTCTCTGAGCACCACTCTGCAAGATTATGAGTTTCCTCCCGATATGAAGTGTGATCGTTGTTTGAAATCTGGCCGATGATGGTGGTGTCATCCGCAAACTTCACAACAGTTCTCTCCATGTCGGGGGATGCAGTTGTAGGTGTCCAGCGTGTACAGGAGGGGGCTGAGCACACAGCCCTGGGGGGCTCTGGTGTTAAGAACTAAAGTGGAGGAGGTGTGGCCGCCAGTCCGAATTGTCTGGGGTTTATTTGTGAGGAAATCCAATATCATGGGGGAGATTGTGTTGAATGATAAGCTGAAATCCACAAACAGCATTCTGATGTAGGTGGTGCTGTAGTGAGTATCTGGGGCAGCAGTATGGTCCAGTGGCAGTGACGGTGTACGTAGGATTGAGCCAAAATAAACTACAGTGTGTGTGTGTTCATGATAATGAAAGAACATGTCACCCAGGGCAACAGTGTGGCCAGGGATGGGCCAAGTTTTGGTCGGTTTGCACAAAAAGTTAGAGTTGTTGTACAGCATCACTTTATAAGGCCACAAGATGGTGTAACTTGTTAAATGCACACACCCGTGCCTTATTGTCATTAACAACGTTGTGCTGCAACGCCATGAAACAGCAGGTTGCCAACCCATCCACCCCTCGTGTTTGTTGTAGCTCAAAGTAGGCCCTCCATTACCAAACAGCAAGTAACTAAATCAGGATACAGTTATGAGTCATTAGCAGGCTGTTAAATATTAAACAGTTAGTTACCTCAAAACTGACCTTCATCTGGTTGATCACAGGGATATGTGAATATTTTATCTGGTAACTGGATGCCTGTCAGATTTATTGCATGACTCATTAAGGACAGAAAAGCTGTTGCTCAAACATTGTCCACTTAATCAGCTGGGTTACTGTTGAAGGGATAGATCAAACAGGTTTGTGAAGTGATTTCATGGTACCACGGAGTACCAAGTACTTTTAGTATTTTTGAAATACAAAAAATACAGTAGTTTATTTTGATACACTTAAAATTAGGGTGTTAGGGTATATATTAGGGTATATTATTTTAAAACACAATTTGATGTATTTTGTATCTACAGTATCATGCCTGAGTGTGGCTCACTTATGTGTTTTTAATAGTTTTTGGACAACAATGGTGCTCTATGGCACATAGGAAGAAGATATATCCGACTGTGATACACTTGTTAGTGTGATACATTCAGTGTTGGTTTGGCTCTGCAAATGAAAAATATACCATCACAAGACTCCCCTCCAATAATTACCTACTCACAGAATAGAATAGTTGCAGTTTGGTCTACTGTTTTGAAATTTGGCTTGTGAAACCTCTGTCCCCATTACAATACAATGGAAAAGAGGCGCCTTTTATTTAAAGACTTCAGCACTTAGTATTTCAGTCTCTAATGAACCAGCATGAATGTGTAGTTAAGGATTGATATGTTGTTTGCTTTATGTAAAATGCGGCACATGGGAAAGAGTATGTTTTCTCCATGTTGGGATTATAGTACACCAAAATCAGTGTGGATCCTCTTGAGGTTTATTTTTGACTGAGAAGAAGTCTGAGGTTTTGTGTTCTTTATTTTGACAGTTGAGACATTATTTCAGCTAGTTATTAAACCTGCTCAGAAATCAAATAATCAGTGGAAAAACGCAGAAATAGGTCTAATGTGTCACTCCTGTGCTAGGATATTTCACAATCAATGCTAATTTTGCTCTGTGTCTGCTGGAAATAGGCAATTTGCTAGTTAGACTGACTAACACAATAGATATCAGCACGTGATAAGAAGATGGGTTGTTTGAATGTGTTTCTCCCAGGTGGTCAAATAATTAAATGAAAATTATAGTGTATTTTTCTCGAAATTCAGAAGCACAACCCAATGTTTTGTAATTTGCTACTACAAACAGGCAGTGTAGATCCCTATGCAGTTGCTGCCTGAAATAGCCATTATGGCTATTTACTTTGGGTCAGACTCAGAGAAAAGTGTTAGAAATGATTTTAATGAATCATTTCAAACACTAAAATAAAAAAGGTGTTTTTGGAACTGGAAAACTATTCTTCGATTTTCCAGGGTTTCCAGGGACACTGGGAACCTCAATTATGTTCCTGTTGGTATAGTTAAGTAATTGGAAGTCAGGTCATACTACATACTGCTGAGAGGCAAGCACATACAGGATCATCTTCTGCAGTCCTCTCTCTTCCCACCAGACAGCAGTGGCAGAGGTGTAACAGAAATACAGGCCATATGCAGTGGTCTGGCAAACCAAGTCTGAGATAAAGACACTGGAGGGAATTTAAGGCCAAAGTCATACATCTTTGTATAAAGACACACTGGAGATTTCAGGACACCCTCACGGCAATAAATATGAGTTCATTACACAACAGTACTTTTTCAAGAAAATGATGCAACACTGGAGAGCATGTGGTGAAGCTACATGGAGCAATATCCTCTGGTTTAACTATTTGTCATACATTTTGTCAAAGTTTGTCTCATGCAAAAAGGTGCAACAATAACGGTGATAAATCTTCCTGCAGTTTCCCCTGTGTGATATACACAGTGGGTTTTTATATGTAAGTAACAATTTATATGTAGGTTTTCTTTGATATGCTGTATCTCTATAATCACTGACATTTTAGCCACAGCAGCAGAATCAGCCGGGCTCTCTTATCTCCCAGCATGTTTGTACAAATGACTGGAATCAGACTCTAGCATTCACTCAAATGTATTCTACTAATCACACAGTAGTGTGCAGTTTTGACAAGCCAGATTTGTTACAGTTATCATTTTATTATCAATCATAGATAATCTATTCATGAAAGCTTAGAATCTTTTTGTCAATATTTTTTCATTTTTATTTTGGGAAAATTACATGTCCTCAAATTGTCCTGTAAAAAGATGCCAACTCTCTCAGAGGTGCCACCTTCGGAATCCTTCCCTGCAGTCATTGAGATATTCAGTGGGTTGGATACGTACAGCAGCCTGCACCAAAATCACCAACCTGGGTAATTATAACTCAGAAATGAGAGCTGTGATGACATTCACAGCTGCTGTATGCATCCATTTGTACAATCAAGACCTGAATATCTCCCTGATATCAAACAGATTTCAAAATTTAGTGTCTGCCTGTTTGGTCACCTCTACTTTGCCTGTTGTATACAATATACTGCACTGGGGTTTAGAACTTTTTCAGTGAAAACAGCTGCCTGCTATGGTTGGACACATGGTTGATCAGAGTTGTGACTGACCCAAAAGACATTTCACAGTCACAAGAGAGTTCCCACCTGATTGAAGACAGCCACCATCGTTCCTGTAAAGTCTGCAGTATCTAGACTAAATGACTACTCCTCTGTGGCTCTCACTGCCATTCTGTTGATCTGCCTTGAGAAACGGGTTCTCCAGCACATAAAAAACAACATCCCAGCCAGCCTGGACCCTCAGCAGTTTTCTGAGTCAGTATTCCCCTTCAGCAGTTTAAGGCTTTAATTAATTTCATCATAAGCAACAGCCACAACAGCCACAGACGTATTCCTCAGATAAGTCTTGAATAGCTTATATTGTGGGCTAGCTAACGGGGGAGGGCTAGAACTTGGGGAGCAGCAGTTTGGGATAACTCATAACTAATTAATTCCTTTTATAATCATCAATTTTGTAACAGGAATAAAGAAAGTTTTAGATTATCAGGGGTGGCGACACTGGTAAACATCTTTTGTTACTTCGTCAGGGCTCTATAAGTATTCAGTGAAGTTCTAGATTTCAGCAGCTGAGTCAGGGTGGAATGATGAGTCACTTGGTGATTCAGTTGAGGATGAGATAGTGACTACAGTTTAGACAAGTTGATTTTTTTGGATTGAGTTACATAATCAGCTGCATGATTACCATCTTGTTCTCCATGCTCTTCCATGAGAGTAAAGTTGATGATACACGGGGCAATTTTTTGAGCAATCTTGCTGTTGGCAAGTCTGACCATGTTTTGAACGGATAGCAGCGGTTTTAAGGGAAGTCTTTAGTCAACAATCTGGATGAGTTTACAGAGGCTGTGACGTCCTACATCAGCTTCTGTGAGGACAGCTGCATTCCAACATCGACCAGAGTGACTTATAACAATGACAAACCCTGGATCACAGCTAATCTCAGACAGCTAAGGTTGGAAAAGGAAGAGGAATTTAGGAGTGGTGACAGGGCCGGGTGCAGGGCGTTAAAGTACAGGTTTAGCAGGGAGGTGCGAGAAGCTAAATGACTGTACTCAGAGAGACTAAAGAACCAGTTGTCTGCAAATGACGCCACTTCTGTCTGGACGGGGTTCAGACAGATCACAAACTATAAACCCAAAGTCCCCCACTACATAAACGATTCTCGCCTGGCAAATGAGCTGAACCAGTTCTACTGCCGCTTTGAGAGTCAATCGGACACCGTCCCCCGTGACTCCTCCGCTCAGCTTCAGCCTCAGTCCACCACATCTTCGTCCCCCTCCTCAGAGCTGGCCAGCTCCACCCCCTCCCCTCCTCTCTCCATCACAGAGAGGGAAGTCAACAGTCTTTTCAGGAGGCAGAAACCCTGCAAAGCAGCTGAAGCACTGTGCTGATCCGCTGTCTCCGGTGTTCACAGACATTTTTAAGCTCTGCTTTTAACACCATCATCCTGGCCCTGCTGCAGGACAAGCTCTCCCAGCTGAGCGTGCCTGACTCCACCTGCAGGTGGATCACAGACTTCATGATGGACAGGAAGCAGCACGTGAAGCTGGGAAAACATGTCTCTGACTCCAGGACCATCAGCACCGGTTCCCCTCAGGGCTGCGTTCTTTCCCCCCTTCTCTTCTCCCTGTACACCAACAGCTGCACCTCCAGTCACCAGTCTGTCAAGCTCCTGAAGTTTGCGGACGACACCACCCTCATTGGGCTCATCTCTGGTGGGGATGAGTCCGCCTACAGGTGGGAGATCGACCATCTGGTGACCTGGTGCAGCCAGAACAGTCTGGAGCTCAACGCTCTGAAGACAGTGGAGATGGTCGTGGACTTCAGAAAGAGCACAGCCCCACCCTCCCCCATCAACATGTGTGCCTCCCCAGTCACCACTGTGGACTCCTTCAGCTTCCTGGGCACCATCATCTCCCAGGACCTCAAGTGGGAGCTGAACATCACCTCCACCATCAAAAAGGCCCAGCAGAGGATGTATTTTCTGTGGCAGCTGAAGAAGTTCAGCCTGCCAAAGACAATGATGGTGCACTTCTACACCGCCAT
>NC_060168.1:3087673-3089939 GCF_021292245.1 Micropterus dolomieu | reverse complement strand
CAGCACCGGTTCCCCTCAGGGCTGCGTTCTTTCCCCCCTTCTCTTCTCCCTGTACACCAACAGCTGCACCTCCAGTCACCAGTCTGTCAAGCTCCTGAGGTTTGCGGACGACACCACCCTCATTGGGCTCATCTCTGGTGGGGATGAGTCCGCCTACAGGTGGGAGATCGACCATCTGGTGACCTGGTGCAGCCAGAACAGTCTGGAGCTCAACGCTCTGAAGACAGTGGAGATGGTCGTGGACTTCAGAAAGAGCACAGCCCCACCCTCCCCCATCATCCTGTGTGACTCCCCAGTCACCACTGTGGACTCCTTCAGCTTCCTGGGCACCATCATCTCCCAGGACCTCAAGTGGGAGCTGAACATCACCTCCACCATCAAAAAGGCCCAGCAGAGGATGTATTTTCTGTGGCAGCTGAAGAAGTTCAGCCTGCCAAAGACAATGATGGTGCACTTCTACACCGCCATTATTGAGTCCATCCTCACCTCCTCCATCACCATCTGGTACACTGCTGCCACTGCCAGGGACAAGGGCAGGCTGCAGCGTATCATTTGCTCTGCAGAGAAGGTGATTGGCTGCGATCTTCCTTCTCTGGCAGGGGGCTGCGGTCCATCAGGACCAAAACCTCTCGCCACAAAAACAGTTTCTTCCTGTTTGCAACTAGCCTCATTAACAAGGCCCGGGTCCCCCACTGACACTCCCCCTTTGCAAATGATACAAATGTCTCTGCAAATGTAAATACTGTTTCATCTCATCGTCGTGCACAGACCTGGCACGTCGCACATATTTGTTGTTGATTGTTGATCTTTGTTGTTGTATATTTTTATGTTGTCAGTTTATATATTTATATGTACACAATATTCTCTTTCTACTTGTTTCTACTTTGTCTTCAAGAAAGATAAGAATCTTTGCCCTTGCATTGATTTCTGAGATCTGAATAATATCACCATAAAGAACAAATATCCTCTGCCCCTCATCAGTCCAGATTTTGAGTCACTTCAAAGCACCATCAAACTGGACCTGGATCTGGATAAACATTCTCAGAGCCTTGACAATATAAAGCAGGTGCTTCAAAGACTGTGTCAGCTTGTACAGTTGTGCTCAAGGTAAAGCCACTTACCATACTCCTGCTGGTGTGCTCTGTCCCCTTCCAGTTCCTGGTTGACCATGGTCATTCTCACTATTGTTAACAGATCTTTGGAGGCTCTGCATTTCAATCCGTAAACACTCTACAGCTTTGGAGACTGCTGATCTCCTCAGGCATCATGTATTTTGTTGGTACCCCTCTGGACGTTGTCTCGGGCCGCGGCACTCATTTCATCTTGCAAGTATGGAACTCATTCTCTCAGGCCCTCAGTGCTTTGGTGAGTCTATCCAACTGTTATCATCCTCAGACTAATGGACAGACAGAGTGGGCTAATCAGGATCTGGATGTGGCTCTACGTTGTGTCACAACTAGGAATCCCTCTTTGCCCTAGATTGAATATGGTCACAACTCCCTGAGCAGTGCTGCTATGCCTCCATTTGAAAGTTTTTTGGTTACTTACCTTCTCTTCACCGTTTATTCATTGCAGTCCCATCTCTGTCACTGACCCTGACCCTTGCCGACCATCACCAGATCCCTGCAGTCCATTATCAGCCAGGTCCGAAAGTCAATTTTATTTATATAGCGCCAAATCACAACAACAGTTGTCTCACAGCACTTTTCATAAAAGAGCAGGTCTAGACCGTACTCTATGATGCTATTTACAGAAGCCCAACAGTTCCCACCAAGTGCAAGCACTAGGCGACAGAGGCAAGGAAAAAGAGGCAGAAACCTCGAGCAGAACCATGGCTCAGGGTGGGCGGCCATCTGCAAGAGAGAGAGGGGGGGGGGGAGGAATGTTAATGATTATAATAACAATAATAACAATAGGACTAGTAACAATAGTCGTTGCAGCAGAGGGTGTCGAGCAGGAACACGGGGGCAGCAGGTGACCCGCAGCCACAGATCCAGACTCCACAGCTCCAGAGCCAGAAAACCTGCAGGAAGTGAGAGGAGGAGAGAGGAGAAGGACGAGAAAGCACAAGACTACCGGAAAGGGGAGAAGTTGTGTTAGTAACATGCAATAATGGGATGAGGTTGCATACAGAGGGAGAGAAAGTAGAGGAGAGAGGAGCTCAGTGTATCATGGGAAATCCCCCGGCAGTCTAGGCCTATAGCAGCATAACTAAGGGATGGTTCAGGACTCACCTGAGCCAGCCCTAACTATAAGCTTTATCAAA
>NC_060168.1:3086426-3087573 GCF_021292245.1 Micropterus dolomieu | reverse complement strand
TGCACGTATTATAATCAAACATTTTCCACAATCGAACCTCAATGGTTGAACGGTTGTACTGTTCTAAGCATTTGGTAACAGGAAACAATTGTCACATTATTGGTCAGGATATTTATACATTTAACGGCATTTCCGACGAGGGCATGTAATACTTATTTCGTCCACTTGGGGGAGCTCAGGTTACATGAGGAAAGCTTGGATTACATTAGATGAAGGAGTGTCTTGCTGAAAATAAAAACACTGCACAAGTAACTTTCTTTTCAGCACTAATATCAACAACAGATAGCAACAACAGTTAACATAACTACTCAAATAGAGGCAAACGTAATCAGGTAACTAAAGATTTAATTAAATGCTTTGAATCTTTGGAGACTGCAGTCCGTTTTACATTGAAAGTTCAGTGTCTGGACCATGTCACACTTAGATGAGACAAGGAGTATCCCTTTGATGTAGTAATAAAACAAAGAATAAGGTCAGTTTCCACGGAAACGTGTGTGGTGGGGCCAGTTTTGATAGGCTGTTCAGGAAGATGCCAGTGGCTGGTTTGTGTCCCTTTGTCAGTTCAACAGTCAGGCCCCGCGTTATCAGCTTTGGAATCAAAAAGGTGCCAGTTTTATGGTCGGGATAGCACTTAGAGAAAGCAACTTTGACCCCTCCCCTTCTTCTCTGGGGAGGATAAAGGAATTTAGGGTAGCTCCAAATTTATTCAATGTAAATTCAATGCACAAATCCACACCGTTGTTCACTACATTTGCAAGCTGATCAAAGGACAAAGGACACGTGTATTGATTTTAGATGTCACCATCCAACTCCTGAAAAGACGATAATAGGTGGTAAAGAGATTGTAATCGTACAAGTATCTCGGAATCATCATCGATAACAAACTGACCTTTGAACTAAACACAGACATGCTGAGTAAGAAAAGTCAGCATCGTCTCTTCTGTCTGAGAAAGTTAGCTAAGTTTCAAGTGGACCGATCCCTGATGACATTGTTGTATAAATCTTGTATTGAATCTGTCTTTACTTTTTCATGTATTTGGTGGTATGCGGAAAAACACATTAGCTATGGCAAAAAAAGTTAGTAGCAAAATCATTGGGATTTAGCAGATTAAACTAACTGATTTGTACAATAGACATGTGCTTAAGA